>NC_143025.1:14857500-15157500 GCF_057628025.1 Oncorhynchus mykiss
GTCAGATACTTAGATACTTGTAGGCTCAGTCAGATTATATGCAACACAGGACACGCTAGATAATATCTGCTAATATTAACAACCATGTGTAGTTAACTAGTGATTATGATTGTTTTTTATAAGATAAGTTTAATGCTAGCTAGCAACTTACCTTGGCTTACTGCATTCGCGTAACAGGCAGTCTCCCTTGTGGAGTGCAACGAGAGAGAGGCAGGTCGTTATTGCTTTGGACTAGTTAACTGTAAGGTTGCTAGATTGTTCACCTTGTCAGCTCGGGGGATTCAATCTGTCGTTTTGCCCCTGAACAAGGCAGATAACCCACCGTTCCTAGGCCGTCAATGAAAATAAGAATGTGTTCATAACTGACTTGCCTAGTTAAATAAAGGTATTTAAAAAAATTGGCGCCCAAAAATAACAATTTACGATTGTTATGAAAACTTGAAATCGGCCCTAATTAATCAGCCATTCTGACTTGTTTGGACGACCTCTACTCATGATGCCATCTATTTTGTGAAGTGCACCAGTCCCTCCTGCAGCAAAGCACCCCCACAACATGATGCTGCCACCCCCGTGCTTCATGGGTGGGATGGTGTTCTTCGGCTTGCAAGCCGCCCCCTTTTTCCTACAAACATAACGATGGTCATTATGGCCAAACAGTTCTATTTTTGTTTCATTAGACCAGAGGACATTTCTCCAAAAAGTACGATCTTTGTGCAGTTGCAAAAAAAGTCAGACTACTGTTATGGCGGTTTTGAAGCAGTGGCTTCTTCCTTGCTGAGTGGCCTTTCAGGTTATGTCGATATAGGACTCGTTTTACTGTGGAGATAGATACTTTTGTACCTGTTTCCTCCAGCATCTTCAGAAGGTCCTTTGCTGTTCTGGGATTGATTTGCAATTTTCGCACCAAAGTACGTTCATCTCTAGGAGACAGAATGCGTCTCCTTCCTGAGCAGAATGACGGCTGCATGGTCCCATGGTGTTTATACTTGCGTACTATTGTTTGTACAGATGAACATGGTACTTTCAGACGTTTGGAAATTGCTCAAGGATGGAGCAGACTTGTGGAGGTCTACAATTTTTTTCTGAGATCTTGGTTGATTTCTTTTGATTTTCCCATGATGTCAAGCAAAGAGGCACTGAGTTTGAAGGTAGGCCTTGAAAAACAGGTACACCTCCAATTGACTCAAATTATGTCAATTAGCCTATTAGAAGCTTCTAAAGCCATGACATCATTTTCTGGAATTTTCCAAGTTGTTTAAAGGCACAGTCAACTTAGTGCATGTAAACGTCTGACCCACTGGAATTGTGATACAGTGACATAATCTGTCTGTAAACAATTTTTTGAAAAATTATAATGCTGACATTATAGCAAAATCTTTCTGATTGTCCCCATTTATCCTCTCCTAACACATACAGCGTAGCCACCAACTCCCGAATAGGCTCCAGGGTGCAATTGTCTCTGTCAGAACATACTCTGACAAAGCACAAAGTAAGTAAACTTTTATCACTACCATGTCTTTCCTGGAAACCTAATGTTGAATTGCATTGAATTTTACATCTAGCAGAAATTAGCGTTTGAATCAGGAAAGTTTCCGCTCTCGACGTCTACAAGTTAGAATGTTAAATAAAATTATATTTTAATGTACTTCACTGGTTGTTCATGTGGTTAGTCCTTTTTGCGGTAGGAATCTGAGACAATATATCCACAGAAAAGTATAATTACATAAATGTTTGAAAGTGCTGATAGCACTTTCAGATTTCTATCACCTGAAGCACTACCTGCGCTTTCAAACATTGATGTAATTATACTTTCCTGTGGATATATTGTCTCACATTCCTACTGCCAAAAGGACTATCCACATAGACAATCGGTAAAGTACGTTAAAATATCATTTTATTCAACATTCAGGCTTGTAGCGGTCGTGAGAGAACTTCACTGATTCAAACGCTAATTTCTTCCTGATGTAATATTCTATACAATTCAATGTCGGGTTTCCAGGCAATCCAATGTCCAATTAGATAATTTGCTGCACTGCACTTATCAAACTGTATGCAAACATATTCACAATGTGAATGCAATACCAGTATGTGCCTCTTTAACTTGTTGCCACTCTGATAAACATGTTCTTTGCTCTCCTGCAGTTGATGCTGATGTCACAGTGGTGGGCTCTGGTCCTGGTGGATATGTTGCCGCAATCAAAGCAGCCCAGCTTGGTTTCAAGGTAAAGCTAACTCTAAACTATTTCTATCAGCATGTTAAATGTGCAACCAGAGGAAAAATAACTCTGGACCACCTATACTCCAAACATAGAGACGCATACAAAGCTGTTCCTTGTCCTACATTTGGCAAATATGACCATAATTCTATCCTCCTGATTCCTGCTTACAAGCAAAAGTTAAAGCAGGAAGCACCAGTGACGAGATCAATAAAGAAGTGGTCAGAGGAAGCAGATGCTAAGCTACAGGACTGTTTTGCTCACACAGACTGGAATATGTTCCGGGGTTCCTCCGATGGCATTGAGGAAGGAGTACACCACATTAGTCATTGGATTCATCAATAAGTGCATTGACGATGTCGTCCCCACAGTGACCGTACGTACATACCCCAACCAGAAGCCTTGGATTACAGGCAGCATCCACACTGAGCTAAAGGCCAGAGTTGCCGCTTTCAAGGAGCGGGACTCTAACCCAGAAGCTTATAAGAAATCCCACTATTCCCTCCGACGAACCGTTAAACAGGCAAAGCATCAATACAGGACTAAGATCGTATCATACTACACCAGCTCTGACTCTCGTCGGCTGTGGCAGGACTTGCAAACCATCACAGATTAGAAAGGGAAGCACAGCCGAAAGATGCCCAGTAGTACGAACTTACCAGACGAGCTAAACTACTTCTGTGCTCGCTTCGAGGCAAATGACACTGAAACATGCATGAGAACACCAGCTGTTCCGGAAGACCGTGATCACGCTCTCCGCAGCCGACATCCACCATAGTGCCTGTGCACATGAACACTAAGGTAATCTGGCTAAATGACTAGCGACCCGTAGCACTCACATCTGTAGCCATGAAGTGCTTTGAAAGGCTGGTCATGGCTCACATCAACACCATCATCCCAGAAACCCTAGACCCACTCCAATTTGCATACCGCCCCAACAGATCCACAAATGATGCAATCTCTATTGCACTCCACACTGCCCTTTCCTACCTGGACAAAAGGAACACCTATGTGAGAATGCTATTCGTTGACTACAGTTCAGCGTTCAACACCATAGTGCCTTCAAAGCTCATCACTAAGCTAAGGACCTTGGGACTAAACACCTCCCTCTGCAACTGGATCCTGGACTTCCTGGCGGGCCGCTCCCCCAGGTGGTAAGAGTAGGTAACAACACATCCGCCATACTGATCCTCAACACAGGGGCTCCTCGGGGGTGCATGCTCAGTCCCCTCCTGTACTCCCTGTTCACTCATGACTGTACGGCCAGGAACGACTCCAACACCATCAAGTTTGCCAATGACACAACAGTGGTAGGCCTGATCAACAACGAGACCACCTATAGGGAGGACGTCAGAGACCTGGCCGTGTGGTGCCACAACCTCTCCCTAAACATGATCAAGCACACCAAGACAGTTGTGAAGAGGGCACCGCAAAGCCTATTCCCCTTCAGGAGATTGAAAAGATTTGGCATGGGTCCTCAGAAGGTTCTAGAGCTGCACCATCGAGAGCATCCTGATTGGTTGCATCACTGCCTGGTATGGCAACTGCTCAGCTTCCGACCGCAAGGCACTACAGAGGGTAGTGCGAACGGCCCAGTACATAACTGGGGCCAAGCTTTCTGCCATCCAGGACCTCTATACCAGGCGGTGTCAGAGGAAGGCCTTAAAAATTGTCAAAGACTCCATCCACCCTAGTCATAGACTGTTCTCTCTGCTACCGCACGGCAAGTGGTACCGGAACGCCAAGTCTAGTTCCAATAGGCTTCTAAACAGCTTCTACCCCCAAGCATAAGACTTCTGAACATCTAGTCAAATAGCTACCCAGACTATTTGCATTGCCCCCCCCCCCCTTTACACCACTGCTACTCTCTGTTGTCATCTATGCATAGTCACTTTAATAATTCTACTTACATGTACATACTACCTCAAATAACCGGTGCCCCTGTACATTGACTCTGTATTGGCTATCCCCCTATGTATAGTCTTACTATTGTTATTTTACTGCTGCTCTTTAATTACGTGTTACTTTTATCTCTTATTCATATCAAAATTTTTTAGAAACTGCGTTGTTGGCTAGGGGCTCGTTAGTAAGCATTAGTAAGCATTTCACTGTAAGTATCCTGTTGTATTCGGCGCACGTGACTAATACAATTTGGTTTTAACTAGGCTAACCATTCATTCTGATCTCTATCGAGTGAACGAAGCGCAAGGAGTAAATTTAGGTTTATGCCTATTTAATAGTGATGCCCATCTTGTGAGAATTGTTTAACAACTACGTTTTCTACTTTCCAGACGGTGTGTGTGGAAAAGAATCCCACTCTAGGCGGGACCTGTTTGAATGTCGGCTGTATCCCTTCAAAGGTAAACATTGTCAATCAGGAATTTATATAGCTTTTACTGGGTGTTAATGTGCAACACTGCACAACTTCGTCTGTGAGTTGAGGATGAATGTAGAACGTCTGTTTTCTCCTGTCACGTTCTAGGCCCTGCTGAACAACTCCTACCTGTACCACCAGGCCAATGGCAAGGACTTTGAAAGCAGAGGCATTGAAAGTAAGAGCTAACTAACATTGGCTTGACCCAAGCAGTGGTCACCACCAGCCCGGGCCTAGAGAGCTGAAGGGTGTGCAGGCTTTTGACTTTTAGGGATGCCAGTTATGAACTTCACTTGTCTCTCTGTCTGTGCCAGTCTCGGGGATCACATTGAACCTGGAGAAGATGATGTCACAGAAGAGCGGGGCAGTCAAAGCACTGACTGGAGGCATTGCACATTTATTCAAACAGAACAAGGTGAGGCCTTACCTACAGTCAGTCCCTCCCTACTTACATTGTTAATGATAGACCTAGTTCACAAATTTAGCTCACTTTTTGGATAAATGGCAACTAATATAGGGATCCTGCCAGTCAGCATCAGATGAGTTAGTCAGTGTGGTATTAGTATGGGTCCGAGTATGTATGTGTTGTTAGCTTATGCAAAACAATGGGAGTGGTAGAACCTGTCAGCGGGCTCCAAATAGCATGCTGAAATCAACTCCATTTCAAGTTCAACCCATGTTCTATCCTTTTATAACCACCAAAAGCCCTGACAGCAAGAGTGTATGACTAAGCTCCTTCAGCTTTGAGCCAAGAGATTTTGCCTCGGCAGGATAAGCTTGAAACAGCTATAATCTATCTTCTTTGAATGGACGCTACCTTCTATGGGTATTACATTGTCAATGGACGTGTCCTTTGTCTTAAACCCACTTGTAATTTGAATCCATCAATTTGATACCAAAGCAGGCTGTTTTGATGCTTCCCGCTGTATTTTTTTATGTTACTACAGGGTCAGTAGTGATCTTGACCACGTCTTTAATTGATGTAACTGATGATGTAATGTGGCGGTTTCTCCTCAGGTGACACACGTGAACGGCTATGGGAAGATAACAGGCAAGAACCAGGTGACGGCCACGGCCGAGGACGGCAGCATGCAGGTCATCAACAGCAAGAACATCCTCATTGCCACTGGCTCCGAGGTCACGCCCTTTCCGGGGATCGAGGTATGTTACTGTACTCTTTTAGTAGTAGTTTGTAGCAGGCGACCAGATGTTAGTAGTCCTTGGCAAAGCCGTGTCCTAACTCTCCTAACCTCCTGTGCTGTCAGGTTGATGAGGAGACGGTGGTGTCCTCCACGGGAGCCCTGGACCTGAAGAAGGTGCCTGAGCATCTCATTGTCATCGGAGCCGGAGTCATCGGGGTGGAGCTGGTGAGGGACCACACACACACACAGGATTACAGCAAGGATCCATACAATAATTGCTTTATTTGTCCATTTGCACTGATCAAATCAAATCAAATTTATTTATATAGCCCTTCGTACATCAGCTGATATCTCAAAGTGCTGTACAGAAACCCAGCCTAAAACCCCAAACAGCAAGAAATGCAGGTGTAGAAGCACGGTGGCTAGGAAAAACTCCCTAGAAAGGCCAAAACCTAGGAAGAAACCTAGAGAGGAACCAGGCTATGTGGGGTGGCCAGTCCTCTTCTGGCTGTGCCGGGTGGAGATTATAACAGAACATGGCCAAGATGTTCAAATGTTCATAAATGACCAGCATGGTCGAATAATAATAATAAGGCAGAACAGTTGAAACTGGAGCAGCAGCACAGCCAGGTGGACTGGGGACAGCAAGGAGTCATCATGTCAGGTAGTCCTGGGGCATGGTCCTAGGGCTCAGGTCCTCCGAGAGAGAGAAGGAGAGAATTAGAGAACGCACACTTAGATTCACACAGGACACCAAATAGGACAGGAGAAGTACTCCAGATATAACAAACTGACCCTAGCCCCCCGACACATAAACTTCTGCAGCATAAATACTGGAGGCTGAGACAGGAGGGGTCAGGAGACACTGTGGCCCACTCCGAGGACACCCCCGGACAGGGCCAAACAGGAAGGGGTGATGTTCTTAAGTGTTTTGCTGTCTCAGTACCCAACCTGACACACATCACAGGCTGCGGCAGAGCAACGCCCCTGGAGCACTTAGAGGTAGTGTCTTTACTCAAGGGCACAATGGTAGTAGGTAGTATACAGGGATGTTGAAGCCAGTAACCCTCCAGCTGCCAGATCACTCCGTGCAGATTTCCCCACAGGCATCTCTTAGGGAATATCCAGGGTCCAGTCTAACATCCTGTTTGGCCTCCTGTTCACCAGGGGTCAGTGTGGCAGCGTCTGGGCTCCAAAGTGACAGCGGTGGAGTTCCTGGGCCACGTGGGCGGCTTGGGCATCGACATGGAGATCTCCAAGAACTTCCAACGCATCCTTCAGAAGCAAGGCATAAAGTTCAAGCTGGGCACCAAGGTCATGGGCGCCACCAAGAGGCCCGACGGCCAGATCGACGTGGCGTGAGTTCCATCCCCCAGTGGAGTGTGTTTGTGTGTGGATCTGAATGAACTAAGTCACTGAAAGGAATGTGCTTGCAAGTTTCTGGTTAAACATTAGGTTTAAACGGCTGACACCATTTAGTCGACTGTTCCATTGTTTGGTCCATAGGCTGTTTGTCGACCAAGATTATTTTTTTGTTGATTAGTGGCAAATATATTTTAAACAATTATGGCATACGAGACACCTGTCTGAGTGGACTAATCCATTATGGAGGCTGCAGGGATGGCACAACAGTATCACCAGTAGTAGATTTATCATCATTTCTAATCAACAATGCTTGTTTGGTTACAGTAAATTTTATTAATGCAGTAAATATATTATTAATAAAGCCTTACCATTGTCATTGTAGGAGTGAATATGTTTGCAGATCTCAAAACCTAGGCTAAAAGTTTGTTTATTTAATTCCATTTACGAGTTGTCAATTTATTCATTGTCTTTTGTTTGGCGCGCTCCTGTCAATCTTGAGTAAGGACACACAGTGATTACGAATAGTCTACCTGGCCTGCGCACAAATGTAGTCTTATAAATGTGCCCATTTGGGGATCTGATACTATTTCGGACTGTCTCAACTCAACATCACTGTGGCGCTTCTCAAAGAAAGTTTCTTTGCCTCAAACAGTCTGTTTTTACATCCATTGAGAATGACAATAGTTCCTCAACAAATCCTATTTGAAAAATCTTTCTAGCTCGCTCTTCCTTTTCGTCATAACGTCATAAAATAGGCCTATCTGATTAGTTCTTATCCCTTACACAAAATAGCCCACAGCTGTGTCTGTCAATGTGATTTGTAGGATATTTTTATCAGAATATTTTCTGGCTGCAATGTTTTTATTTGGCTATTGTAGGCTATTTTTACATATTGGCAATAGAAGCTACTTATAAATTTGTTTCATGTAGAATTTTGATTAACCACATGACATTGATTTTGAGATATGAAGACTTTATAAATTAAATTGTTCCACAAAAACGTGCATATAAATATCATAACTGGCATGCAGATCATTACAAATGGTAGGATAAATTTGTGCTCCAAATGGAAAAGGTTGCCGACCACTGGTGTAGCCTATTACCGGCAACTTCAGGCTCTTATAACAGCAAGAATCTGCAAAGGCAGGCAGGTCCAGAACAGGGTTTTTTCTTTTGGTTAGGTTGTTGATCTCTGGCTTTAGTCATTTGTCTTCATTTTTAATCACAGTGCTTAAAGCATCAGACAAGCTCAGTAGCCTACATATAGTTGATTGTATTCAAACATTTACATACATACACACAGTTGAAGTCGGAAGTTTACATACACCTTAGCCAAATACATTTAAACTCAGTTTTTCACAATTCCTGACATTTAATCCTAGTAAAAAAATGTTTAGGTCAGTTAGGATCACCACTTTATTTTAAGAATGTAAAATGTCAATAATAGTAGATAATTATTTATTTGAACTTTTATTTCTTTCATCACATTCCCAGTGGGTCAGAAGTTTACATACTCAATTAGGATTTGGTAGCATTGCCTTTAAATTGTTTAATTTGGGTCAAACGTTTCGGGGTAGCCTTCCACAAGCTTCCCACAATAAGTTGGGCAAATTTCTCCTGACAGTGCTGGTGTAACTAAGTCAGGTTTGTAGGTCAGGGCTTTGTGATGGCCGCTTCAATACCTTGACTTTGTTGCCATTTTGCCAGAACTTTGGAAGTATGCTTGGGGTCAAAAAGTACGATCTTTGTGCAGTTGCAAAAAAAGTCAGACTACTGTTATGGCTGTTTTGGAGCAGTGGCTTCTTCCTTGCTGAGCGGTCTTTCAGGTTATGTCGATATAGGACTCATTTTACTGTGGATATAGATACTTTTGTACCCGTTTCCTCCAGCATCTTCACAAGGTCCTTTGCTGCTGTTCTGGGATTGATTTGCACTTTTCACACCAAAGTACGTTCATCTCTAGGAGACAGAACGCGTCTCCTTCCTGAGCGGTATGACGGCTGCGTGGTCCCATGGTGTTTATACTTGCGTACTATTTTTTGTACAGATGAAGGTGGTACCTTCAGGCATTTGAAAATTGCTCCCAAGGATGGAGCAGACTTGTGGAGGTCTAAAAAAATATATATATATTTCCCTATTGAAGGTAGGCCTTGAAATACATCCACAGGTACACCTCCAATTGACTCAAATGGTGTCAATTAGCCTATCAGAAGCTTTTAAAGCAATGACATAATTTCCCAAGCTGTTTAAAGGCACAGTCAACTTAGTATATGTAACCTTCTGACCCACTGGAATTGTGATAGTGAATTAAGTGAAAATCTCTGTAAACAATTGTTGGAAAAATTACTTGGGTCATGCACGAAGTAGATGTCTTAACCGACTTGCCAAAACTATAGTTTTGAAAGTTAAACTAATAGTTTAACTTTGTAGAGTGGTTGAAATACGATTTTTAATGACTCCAACCTAAGTGCATGTAAACTTCCGACCGGCTAAAATATACACTGCTCAAAAAGATAAAGGGAACACTAAAATAACACATCCTAGATCTGAATGAATGAAATATTCTTATTAAATACTTTTTTCTTTACATAGTTGAATGTGCTGACCACAAAATCACACAAATTATCAATGGACATCAAATTTATCAACCCGTGGAGGTCTGGATTTGGAGTCAAAATTCAAAATTAAAGTGGAAAACCAAACTACAGGCTGATCCAACTTTGTTGTAATGTCCTTAAAACAAGTCCAAATGAGGCTCAGTGTGTGTGGCCTCCACGTGTCTGTATGACCTACCTACAATGCCTGGGCATGCTCCTGATGAGGTGGCGGATGGTCTCCTGAGGGATCTCCTCCCAGACCTGGAATAAAGCATCCGCTAACTCCTGGACAGTCTGTGGTGCAACTGATGGAGCGAGACATGATGTCCCAGATGTGCTCAATTGGATTCAGGTCTGGGGAACGGGCGGGCCAGTCCATAGCATCAATGCCTTCCTCTTGCAGGAACTGCTGACACACTCCAGCCACATGAGGTCTAGCATTGTCTTGCATTAGGAGGAACCCAAGGCCAACCGCACCAGCATATGGTCTCACAAGGGGTCTGAGGATCTCATCTCGGTACCTAATGGCAGTCAGGCTACCTCTGGCGAGCACATGGAGGGCTGTGCGGTTCCCCAAAGAAATGCCACCCCACACCATGACTGACCCACCACCAAACCGGTCATGCTGGAGGATGTTGCAGGCAGCAGAACGTTCTCCACGGCGTCTCCAGACCCTGTCACATCTGTCATGTGCTCAGTGTGAACCTGCTTTCATCTGTGAAGAGCACAGGGCGCCAGTGGCGAATTTGCCAATCTCGGTGTTCTCTGGCAAATGCCAAACGTCCTGCACGGTGTTGGGCTGTAAGCACAACCCCCACCTGTGGACGTCGGGCCCTCGTACCACCCTCATGGAGTCTGTTTCTGACCATTTGAGCAGACACATGCACATTTGTGTCCTGCTGGAGGTCATTTTGCAGGGCTCTGGCAGTGCTCCTCCTGCTCCTCCTTGCACAAAGGCGGAGGTAGCGGTCCTGCTGCTGGGTTGTTGCCCTCCTACGGCCTCCTCCACGTCTCCTGATGTACTGGCCTGTCTCCTGGTAGCGCCTCCATGCTCTGGACACTACGCTGACACACAGCGAACCTTCTTGCCACAGCTCGCATTGATGTGCCATCCTGGATGAGCTGCACTACCTGAGCCACTTGTGTGGGTTGTAGACTCCGTCTCATGCTACCACTAGAGTGAAAGCACCGCCAGCATTCAAAAGTGACCAAAACATCAGCCAGGAAGCATAGGAACTGAAGTGGTCTGTGGTTATCACCTGCAGATCCACTCCTTTATTGGGGGTGTCTTGCTAATTGCCTATAATTTCCACCTGTTGTCTATTCCATTTGCACAACAGCATGTGAAATTTATTGTCAATCAGTGTTGCTTCCTAAGTGGACAGTTTGATTTCACAGAAGTGTGATTGACTTGGAGTTACATTGTGTTGTTTAAGTGTTCCCATTATTTTTTTGAGCAGTGTATCGATTGGTTGAAAGAACAAATGACTCCTGTCGACCCAAGATGTACTTTGTTCGGGGACAGCCCTAATGACCAAGACCTAACCGTGTGTGTTGTCTCCAGTGTCGAGGCGGCAGCCGGAGGGAAGAACGAGACTCTGACGTGTGACGTGCTGCTGGTGTGTATCGGCAGACGGCCCTTCACCAGGAACCTGGGCCTGGATACCGTGGGCCTGGAGCTGGACAACAGGGGACGCATACCAGTCAACAACCGCTTCCAGACCAAAGTACCCAGGTAGACCTAAATTAGCGCACCACACGTCTGTAATATACAACATCCCCAAGATGGAGGGGTGTAGTGGGAGTTTCGATCTATGTAATATACAACATCCCCAAGAGAGAGGGAGTTTGTCTATGTAATATATACTGAGTGTATAAAACATTAGGAACACTTTCCTAATATTGAGTTGCACCCCCTTTTGCCCTCAGAATAGCCTCAATTAGTCGGGGCATAGGCTCTACGAGGTGTCAACTGTTCCACATGGATGCTGCCCCATGTTGTGTCATGTTAGGGATCCCGAGTGGCGCAGCGGTCTAAGGCATCTCAGTGCAGTCCCTGGTTTGAATCCAGGCTGCATCACATCTGGCTGTGATTGGGAGTCCTGTAGGGCGGCGCACAATTGGCCCAGCGTCATCCGGGGTAGGCTGTCATTGTAAATAAGAACTGGTTCTTAACTGACTTGCCTAGTTAAACGTTTTTTTAAAAGTTGTCTGGAAACTGTTGCGTGTGGAAAAACCCAGCAGCGTTGCAGTTCTTGACAAACCGGTGTGCCTGTCACCTACTACCATACCATGAATATTTTGGCTTGCCCATTCACCCTCTAAATGGCACACAATCCATGTCTCAAGGCTTAAAAATCCTTCTTGTCTCCTCTTCATCTACACTGATGTGAAGTGGATTTAACAAGTGACATCAATAAGGGATCATAGCTTTCACCTGGTCAGTCTGTCATGGAAAGAGACGTTCCTAATGTTTTGTACACTGTTCAATGCCTGCTTTTTCAATATACACCTACTACTCCAACCGCCTCTCACCAAGATCTCTTTCAAAAAGGACTAAACTTTCTCTTTCCCTTCTAATCTCTTTCTAGTATCTATGCCATTGGTGACGTGATCGCCGGGCCCATGCTGGCACACAAGGCAGAGGACGAGGGCATCATCTGCGTGGAAGGCATGGCCGGGGGCGCCGTGCACATCGACTACAACTGTGTCCCCTCTGTAGTCTACACACACCCCGAGGTGGCATGGGTGGGGAAGACAGAGGAGCAGCTCAAAGAGGAGGTGGACACTAACGCCACCACATAAACACTAATAATTTTTACCAAATTAAGTAGTGGACATGGCTTTTTATATATAATGATAAATGACTTGTTTGGATTTCAGTTGCTAAAATGTTGCTACATTGAAATCCCTTCAGGTTTAAGAGTTAGCTACAGGGTGGCGAGATGCCTTCCCCAAAATGGTTGACCTCCTAAAGGAGACAAAGTATTGCACATGTCGTATCAACACTGAAACGTGACAGTAAAACAGAACTTTAACCTCCAACTCTATTTCCCAGGGCATCCCATACAAGGTGGGAAAGTTCCCGTTTGCCGCCAACAGCCGAGCCAAAACCAACGCAGACACCGATGGCCTGGTGAAGATCCTCGGCCACAAGGAGACCGACAGGATATTGGGCGCTCACATCCTGGGCTCTGTGAGTCATGCCACCTCAGGCTCCTTAGCAGAGAGAATTTGGGCTATAACGTATGGAGTTGTATGCTAACCATGGTGACCCTTGTGTTTAGGGGGCAGGAGAGATAATCAACGAGGCGGCGCTCGCCATGGAGTATGGCGCGTCCTGCGAGGACGTTGCCAGAGTTTGCCACGCCCATCCTGTGAGTTACACACTGCCATATCGTAGAAGTTCAACCACACCACCCAACTGTCAGAAGATGCGAGTCAATCTAACCTCTTCTCCCTACCCCCTCTTTTCCCATCTACCTCTCTTTCAGACTGTGTCCGAGGCCTTCAGAGAAGCTAACCTTGCAGCCTCCTTCGGGAAAGCTATCAACTTTTAACAACTGTCTTTGCCCGCACAGCTATGAACATAACCGTTTTGTCTCCAACAATCAACGCACACATAATGTACCGTGACACCCTCAAGGGGATACTCTAGATACATAAAGACAAACCGTGTACTACACTTAAAGATGGTATGTAAATGTTCTCAATAAAGGGGGTTTGGGTGGTAAAAACAGACTGGAGATTAGTCTTGACTTTCTACTTGGAATGGTTCGCTGCTATATAAATTAGTCGCAGGATATCTAGCATTTTCCCAACACCACTTTCTTAGTGCAGTGCTCAGATGTATATTATTCATGGTTTCAGAGAATGACCGTGGGTTGGCTGGACTACTGCTGTATTTACCAATAAGAGATAAGCCATGACTCACGTTTTATTTATTTTTTAAGACTGAAGCATAACGAAACACCTTTTCAAAGGGTGACGGGAAGGCAGTTGTAAAGGCCCAAGCAGCAACTGGCTTGTATGAATTGCAATACTTGAATGTAAATATGGCTGTGCACTGTGTGTGTGTGTACAATTTTGCTTAATTCTGATCTCTGCAAATAAAATAAATGCAGTAGTGATTCAGAACTCCAGAGATGTGTGACGCATTGGCTTCCTGTGTTCAGTGCAACAAAAGAAGGAGCTTAAAGGGTTTAATCAGTCATGTGAGGATTTTTGAGGTCAATGAGTGTCGAATTTGGTCGCTACGTGAGGCTTATTAGATTGAATATAAGTTTCAGGTTGTTACGAATGCATTGGAATAAGTGGATATGTGGAATTTCTGAGTTTTGCCTGTTCACACGGGTATCTGCCCTGTCATTGGCTAGAATGGTCCAACCTGAGGGGTATCCTAAAAAGCAAGCTGCATTGAACAAAAATATAAATGCAGCAATTTAGTTACCCAGGAAATGAGAAAAAACAGTCAGTATCTGGTGTGACCACCATTTGCAACATGCAGCACAATCATCTCCTTTGCATAGAGTTGATCAGGCTGTTGATTGTAGAATGAATCCCACGCCTCTTCAATGGCTGTGCGAAGTTGGTTGATATAGGCGGGAACTGGAACACTCCCGTCGATCCAGAGCATCCCAAACATGCTCAATGTCGGACACGTCTGTGAATGCAGGCCATGGAAGAAATGGAACATTTTCAGCTTCCAGGAATCGTGTACAGATCCTTGCGATATGGGGCTGTGCATTATCATGCAGCAACATGATGGTGGCGGATGAATGGCACAACAATAGGCCTCTGGATCTAGACACGGTATCTCTGTGCACTCAAATTGCCATCAATAAAGTGTAATTGTGTCCATAGCTTATGCCTGCCCATACCATAACCCCGCCACGGGGCACTCTTGACATCAGCAAACCGAGATTCATCTGTGAAGGGCACACTTTTCCAGTGGCTATCAAAGGTGAGCATTTGCCCACTGCAGACAGGACGACCAACTTCCCTGGAACAGTTTCTGATAGTTTGTGCAAACCCAGTTTCCTCAGCTTGTCCGGGTGGCTGGTCTCAGATGATCCCGCAGGTAAAGAAGCTGGATGTGGAGGTCCTAGGCTGGCTCGGCCTGCAGTTGAGGCCGGTTGGACGCACTGGCAAATTCTCTAAAAGGACGGTTGTGGCTTATGGTAGAGAAAAGAACATTCAATTCTCTAGCAACAGCTCTGGTGGACATTCTGGCATTCAGCATGCCAATTGCATGCTCCTTCAAAACTAGTGTGAGAACTGCACATTTTAGTGGCCCTTTATTGTCCCCAGTGTAATGATCATGCTGTTTAATCAGCTTCTTGATATACCACACCTGTCAGGTGGATGGATTATCTTGGCAAAGGAGAAATGCTCTCAAACAGATAAGCTTTTTGTGCTTTTTGCTACATCTGCGACCAATAACTAGATTTGACATTTTTTGTTCAGTATAGATCTACTCAGGGTTTCTAAAGCGAACCAGCTTCAGTTAGCTTCACATTCCAGCTCATCTGCCTGCTGCTAACTCTAGCAGGCTTTTAACTGTGCGTGCGTGTCGCACATGGTTAGTCGAAAGTAGGAGGTCGACTGATTTTATGATTTTTCAACTCCGATAACGATTAATCAGTCATTAAAAAAATGACTTACGACAATACTGAATTAACTTTCATTTTAACTTAATACAATCCATTTTTAGTCTCATAATGAAACATGTTAAATTTGGAGAAGAGTGCAATGTGCCATGTAAATAGCTAACGTATAAGTTCTTTGCTCAGAACACATGAAAGCTGGTGGTTTAATATTACCAGTTCAGATGTTTTAGGTTGTAGTTATTATGACGAGTCAACTATTTCTCTCTATACCATATGTATTTCATATACCTTTTGACTGTTGGGTGTTCTTATAGGCTTTTCAGGGAAGTTGGGAAAGCTTAGGCTAGCTTTTTTTAAACAAATTTGCATCCTGTAGCACAAAATAAAAAATGTTCTGGGACTCTAAAGTCCATGGAGACTAAGAGCACCTCCACCCAGCTGCCCACTGCACTGAGGCTAGGAAACACTATCACCACTGATAAATCCAATTTCAATAATCATTTTTCTACAGCAGGCAATGCTTTCCATCTGGTTACCCCTGCACCCCCCACAGCAACTTGCCCAAGCATCCCCCATTTCTCCTTCACCCAAATCCAGATAGCTGATGTTCTGAAAGAGCTGCAAGATCTGGACCCCTACAAATCAGCCGGGCTAGACAATCTGGACCTTTTCTTTTTCTAAAATGATCTGCCCAATTTTCCCCTATTACTAGCCTGTTCAACCTCTCTTTCGTATCGTCTGAGATCCCCAAAGATTGGAAAGCTGCCGCAGTCATTCCCCTCTTCAAAGGGGGAGACACTCTAGACCCAAACTGCTACAGATCTATATCTATCCTACCCTGCCTTTAAGGTCTTTGAAAGCCAAGTTAACAAACAAGTCACCGACCAATTTGAATCCCACTGTACCTTCTCCGCTATGCAAGGTGGTTTCCGAGCTAGTCATGGGTGCACTTCAGCCACGCACAAGGTCCTAAACGATATCGTAACTGCCATTGATAAGAGATACTGTGCAGCTTTATTCATTGACCTGGCCAAGGCTTTTGACTCTGTCAATCATCACATTCTTATTGGCAGACTCGACAGCCTTGGTTTCTCAAATGATTGCCTCTCCTGGTTCACCAACTACTTCTGACAGAGTTCAGTGTGTCAATTCGGAGGGCTTGTTGTCCGGACCTCTTGCAGTCTATGGGGCTGCCACAGGGTTCAATTCTCGGGCCGACTCTTCTCTGTATACATCAATGTCGCTCTTGCTGCTGGTGATTCTCTGATCCACCTCTACGCAGACGACACGATTCTGTACACTTCTGGCCCTTTTTTGGACACGGTTTACTAACCTCCAGAGGAGCTTCAATGCCATAACTCTCCTTCCGCGACCTCCAACTGCTCTTAAAATGCAAGTATAACCAAATGCATGCTCTTCGACCGATCGCTGCCCACACCTGCCCGCCCATCCAGCATCACTACTCTGGACGGTTCTGACTTAGAATATGTGGACATCTACAAATACCTAGGTGTCTGGTTGGACTGTAAACCCTCCTTCCAGACTCACATTAACCATCTAGAATCGGCTTCCTATTTCTCGCAAACAAAGCATCCTTCACTCATGCTGCCAAACATACCCTTGTAAAACTGACTGTCCTACCGATCCTCGACTTCGGCGATGTCCTTAACAAAATAGCCTCCATCTGTTTTGTCACCAAAGCCCCATATACTACCCACCACTGCGACTTGTATGCTCACGTTGGCTGGTCCTCGCTTCCTACTCGTTGCCAAACCCACTGGCTCCAGGTCATCTACGAGTCATTGCTAGGTATAGCCCCGCCATATCTCAGTTCACTGGTCACCATAGCAGCACGCATATTTCACTGGTCACCCCCAAAGCCAATTCCTCCTTTGGCCGCCTTTCCTTCCAGTTCTCTGCTGCCAATGACTGGAACGAACTGCAAAAATCACTAAAGCCTCATATCTCCCTCACTAACTTCACATCTACCACTATGGCCTATTTATTGCGGTACCTCCCTTACCTCATTTGCACACACTATACTTTTTTCTACTGTGTTTGTTTATTCCATGTATAACTCTGCTGTGTGTCGAACTGCAATGCTTTATCTTGGCCAGGTCGCAGTTGTAATTGAGAACTTGTTCTCAACTCGCCTACCTGGTGAAATAAAAAGACACTTTAGTATTGCCAACCTTAATCTTGGAAGTTCATAGGCTTCAAGCATTGCTAAGAGCTGCTCGTAAACGCAGTGAAGTGCTGTCTGAATGAATGCTTATGAGCCTGCTGCTGCTTACCACTGCTCAGTTAGACTTAATGATAAACACACAGAAATATGAGCCTTTGGTCATTAACATGGTCAAATTTGGAAACTATCATTTAGAAAACAAAACGTTTATTCTTTCAGTGAAGTACGGAACCATTACGTATTTTGTCGAACCGGTGGCAACCCTAAGTCTAAATATTGCTGTTACATTGCACAACCGTCATAATTATGTACAATTCTGGCAAATTAATTACGGTCTTTGTTAGGGAGAAACACAGTTCAACGAGCCAGGAGGCCCAAACTGTTGCATATATCCTGACTCTGCTTGCACTGAATGCAAGAGAAGTGACACAATTTCCCTAGTTAATATTGCCTGCTAACATGCATTTATTTAAACTAAATATATAATAAAATATACTTCTGTGTATTGATTTTAAGAAAGACATTGATGTTTATGGTTAGGTATATTTGTGCAAAACTTTTTTTTTATCATCACCCGTTTGGCGAAGTTGAATGAGGCTGTGATTCGGTGATAAATTAACATGCAACGCAGGACAAGCTACTAAACCTAATATCAACCATATAGTTCACTAGTGATTGAAGAGAGTTTAAATAAGTTTAATGCTAGCTAGCAACTTACCTTGGCTCATTGCAGACACAAGGTCCTTTTGACACTGCACTTGCGTAACAGATGGTCAGCCTGCCACCCCGTTTCTTCATGGATTGCAAGGTATTCGGCCAAAAATAGTTATTTTGCGAAATAGGTTTTTAGAAGTAATGTTAATGACGACTTGTGTTTATCAATGCACAACCAAACTTTTTCCCCACTCCTATCCATAAAATAAGTATGAAGTATAAAATGCATTCTTATATTAAAAGTGTAATGTAATATTTAATCAGTACTCCTCGTCAAATGAAGGGCATGGTGACGCGATCTTTGCAAGAGGGAAGGAATCTGATTGCATTGAACCACAACTCATGGCGCAGTCATTTCATTCAAGGGTAATTGGAACTAGTCATGAGTTAGCCTGCTCCAGAGCAGGTTAGTTCTGAAGGATTTGTTGCCATATAAGTTTTGCTGGCTAAAAGGTGAGCTACTTTCTTACGACCGGTTATCCCGAGTTGACCAAAGTTACCTCCCCTCTGACCTCCCGCCTGCCTTCCATCTTTGAGGACATGCATTTCCATTAGAGCGGTCACTCGACTATCTTGTCAATATAATATAACATATTTGGCTTATTCAGTAAGAAGATGCGATTAGAGACTTCCTCTCCATATTCACTCATTTGGAAGCCTGCAGAAGGGTTTGCCAGAAAAGGAGACAAGCCACTTAGACTAAAATTCCCCAGACACAGATCAATACACTGTGCTTAATTTTATTTATTTTTATTTTACATACATCAATTTAATCTGAAATGTACTTTAGATCGGATTGAAGCCGGACATAACTTTATGCTTACTAGACAAAGCTCATCAACAACACACTAAGTTAATTACCGATACAATTCTGCAGTTCAAATGTCCTTTGTGTCAAATGAGCAAGGACTCCTCTTGCAAAGCCATCGCGCTTACGCCTGATTTTCATTTAAATGAATAGGCATGTATCACGCTGTGCAAATGTTCCTTGTCCGGTGTAGCAGGCCAGTTAGCCTGGCAACGTTCTCATAGTTCAAGCGTTAATTCAGTCATTTTTGTCCACCCAAGAAAACTGAATGTGCCTCTCAATCTTCTGTCGAATCACCTTCCCCTACACAGGGCACAGTCATGTTTTTGTGCATTCTCTCTCTGTGTTCTCTCAGGCGTTGCTTTGATCTGAAGCATTTAAGACAATCGTAGCAATATGGCTTCTTCTCAGTGTGTATTTTCTGATGACTATTTAATGCCCCTCTGTCGCTGAAGCATTTTGGACATGTAGGACACACATGTGGTTTTTCTCCTGTGTGAATTCTCAAATGCACATTCAACTGATAACCTGTGGAGAAAGATTTGCCACAAACGTGACAGTGGTGTGATTTCTCCCCTCTGTGTCTCTTCATGTGCCGATTCAAGTTGGAACTCTGACTGAAACATAAGTCACACTCCTGGCAGTGAAACGGTTTGTCATTGGTGTGAACTCTCATATGCATTGTTAGAGTATGGCTATAAGTGAAACATTTGTTACAAATTTGACACTGATGTGATTTCTCCCCTGTGTGAATTCTCATGTGCAATTTTAGATTACCATTCTGAGGGAAGCATTTGCCACATTCAGGACAGCTATATGGTTTCTCCCCTGTGTGAATCCTGCTATGATTTTTCAGGTGCTCCATCCTAGCAAATGAACTGCCACAATCCTGGCAGCGATATGGTTTCTCCCTTGTATGAGTCCTTATATGCATTTTAAGGGAATTGCCAAGGCGGAATGTTTTGCCACAATCATTACAGTGATATGGTTTCTCTCCAGTGTGGATTCTCATATGCGCATTCAGATTTCCGCTCTGAGCATAACATTTGCCACATTCATGGCAGCAGTGTGATTTCTCCCCTGTGTGGACCGTCTTCATATGCAAATTCAGATTTGCAATAGTGGAAAAATATTTAGCACAGTCATTACAGGGATATGGTTTTTCCCCTGTGTGGGTCCTCATATGCTTTTCCAGATCCTTAGTAGCATCAAAACTTTTACCACAAACATCACAAAACCTAGTTCTGTGAGTTTGTAATATGTGATCCATCACACATTTTAGGGATTGACAGCTTTTTCCACAAACACCACAAATTTGTTCATTATCTTTTCTGTGACTTTTCAAATGTATCAATAAAGCTCCAAAGGACTGACAAGGCCTTCCACACACCTTGCAACGAGGACCAGCAGGGCTTTGTCCTTTTTCTGTCCGCCTCTTTGATATGTGCGTCTTTAAAGCAGACAATGGTTTTGCGCTCTCCTTCCTATGAACACTTTCATCGTCATCACCCTGAGCTGCAGAACAGCCTGGATTTACTACAGAGAGGGCCTGAGAGTCACTGGCTGGTTCTGAAGAGTTCTCTTCTTGAGACTCTGTTTTTATCTGTTCAGTGGACGAGTCTCCATTTTTGCATTCCTTACTTTGGGTTTTGTTAAGATGTGAGGACCGAGTTGGGTACTGATCATAGTCACTTTTCACACAGGGAGGAGTGAACACAGAGTCTTTAGTATTATACTCCAGCTCTTGACATTCCTCCTGTTCCTCTTTCCCCTGGCTGGTCCAGAGTTTCTCCTGTTCCTCTTTAATCTGTGTGGGCTCTGTGTCCTCCGGTCCCAGACTGGGGCTCCACTCCTGCTCACAGTGCTGCTGCTCAGGGGGAACCTCCTCTTCAGAGACGTTGAGCTGTTGGAAGTCTGAAGGGAAGGAGAAAGGATGAATTAGCTAGAACTCCAACATTGACATGAGAGACGGGGGTCTCAGTAAACCTGGGAATAGTCCTAGTTCCATAAGTGTTGAACAACAATGTTGTCATTAGAATGCACATGTAGAGCTTTATGTGGACATTTTTACATATGACATGTTTTCTTTAATATATGATTCTGTGTGTGCTCATGGAACTGTACTAGCTATTCCAAGAAGATTTACAGAGACCTATGGGGCGTTGACATGCTAGTGGAAGTTTGGAGTTACAATTGGGAAATTTCACGTGTGGGGGGAAAAGGTTCTTAAGAGTCGTGATCTCTGGCCTAACACCTTTTCAACCAAAAGATGACATTGTAATTGTCAAACGTATCAATGTGGATAATGTAGCTAGTTTGACCATATTGCCAATGTTAAGCAACTTAGCTAATTATATTATTAGCAACGTTACCTAGCTAGCTAAAATCTTTTTGGTTAAATTGTTCCCGACTTCAAAAGCACTTGAACACAATCATGGCGGAAAACATTTGGCCACTTGTAACTTCTGCCGGTGACAGGTGACACCAAATAATCAAAGCGTCAATACAGGATTAAGATTGAATCTTGCTCTGACGCTCGTCGGATGTGACAGGGCTTGAAAACTATTACAGACTACAAAAGGGGAACCCAGACGCGAACTGCGCAGTGACACAAGCCTACCAGATGAGCTTAATGCCTTTTATGCTCGCTTCGAGGCAAGCAACACGGTAGCATGCACAAGAGCATCAGCTGTTCTGGATGATTGTGTGATAACGCTCTCGGTAACCGATGTGAACAAAACCTTTTAAACAGGTCAACATTCACAAAGCCGCGGGGCCAGATGGATTATCAGGATGTGTGCTCAAAGCATGCGCGTACCAATTGTCAAGTGTCTTTACTGACATTTTCAACCTCTCGCTGACCCAGTCTGTAATACCTACATGTTTCAAGCAGACTACCATAGTCCCTGTGCCCAAGGAAGCGAAGGTAACCTGCCTAAATGATTACTGCCCTGTGCCACTCACGTCACGTTGGTAGCCATGAAGAGCTGTAAAAGGCTGGTCATGGCTCACAAAGGCATCCTCCTGGACACCCCAGACACACTCCAATTCGCATACCGCCCCAAAAGATCCACAGATGACGCAATCTCAATCCACACCGCCCTTTCTCATCTGGACAAATGGAACACCTATGAGAGAATGCTGTTCATTGACTACAGCTCAGCATTCAACACCATAGTTCCCACGAAGCTCATCACTGAGCTAAGGACTCTGGGACTAAACACCTCCCTCTGCAACTGGATCCTGGACTTCCTGACGGGTCGCCCCCCCCAGGTGGTAAGGGTAGGCAACAACACGTCTGCCACACTGATCCATATCCATATGGGGCCCCTCCTGTAATCCCTGTTCACCCACAACTTTGTGGCCAAACACGACTCCAACATCATCATTTGCTGACGACACAACAGTGGTAGGCCTGATCACCGACAACGATGATGGCATATAGGGAGGTAGTCAGAACTGTCAGTGTGGTGCCAGGACAACAACCTCTCCCTCAATGTGAGCAAGAGTAAGGAGCTGATTGTGGACTACAGAAAAAGGCGGGCCTAACAGGCCCCCATTAACATCGACGGGGCTGTTGTGGAGCGCGTCAGGAGTTTCAAGTTCCTTGGTGTCCATATCACCAACGAACTATCATGGTCCAAACATACCAAGACCGCCGTGAAGAGGGCACGACAAAACCTATTCCCCCTCAAGAGACTGAAAAGATTTGGCATGGGTCCCCAGGCCCTGAAAAGGTTCTATAGCTGCACCATCGAGAGCATCCTGACCGGTTGCATCACCGCCTGGTATGGCACCTGCTAGGCATCTGCCCGTAAGGCACTACAGAGGGTAGTGCGAATGGCCCAGTACATCACTGGGGCCAAGCTTCCTGCCATCTAGGATCTATAGAATAGGCGGTGTCCAGAGGAAAGCCCAGAAAATTGTCAGACTCCAGTCACCCAAGTTATAGACTTTTCTCTGCACAGCAAGCGGGACTGGAGTGCTAAGTCTAGGACAAAGGCTTCTTAACAGCTTCTACCCCCAAGACATAAATAAGACTGCTGAACATTTCATAAAATCACCACCGGGCAATTTACATTGACTGACCCCCCCCCCCCCCCTTTTTTGTACACTGCTGCTACTTGCTGTTTGTTACCTATTCATAGTCACTTAGCCCCCACCTACATGTACAGATTACCTCATCTAGCCTGTACCCCCGTACCGGTGCCCCCTGTATATAGCCACGTTATTCGTATTGTGTTACTTTTAATTAGGACTTTTTTTTGTCTACTTGGTAAATATTTTCTTCTTGAACTGCACTGTTGGTTAAGGGCTTGTAAATAAGCATTTCACGGTTAAGTCTACACTTGTTGTTTTCGGCGCATGTGACAAAGTTTGATTTTATACAGCTGTCCATTGGGAAGCACCGCAGGTCGGCAGCCACTTCGATACAACACAGGTGTGCACTGGTCATTCGCACAGGCTCGTCGCCATTCCCGAAGGCAGTAACGTTAGCAGATTGCCACTGACATCCAGATGGTGACCAATATTACAGGTTATTTCTTGCTCGCACATCAAAACACAACTCTTTAAATAGCGCCCAGCCTTTAATGTGAAGCCGAAGCTAAACTTTCCACATAGCGTGGATAATTGTCACCCACAGTACTTTTACAAGCAGCTTCAAATGGCAAGGGGCGTAGCATGCAATGACGGAATGCTAATGGACGTTTCTTGTCGGGTGTTCATTGTAGTAACTGCAGTCTGCAGATAGATATGGGGTGGATTGGATTATGCTGAGCCGCAGAGCACCGGTCTATGATGTGAACACGCAAAAGCGGAGAGAGAGGAGTGGCCTTCTCAAGTGGAACAGTAACCTGTGCTGCTTGGTTGTTGTCAACAAGGCAGCATGGTGCAACATATATACAAGTCATTTTTATTCAAAGTAATCACTTTCGCACATGAAAACAATCTTACTCATTACTCTGAACTGCTTAACATTTGTTTTGAGCCGACTTCGCCGTGGCCTTAACCTCTAAGGTATAATGAGAACAGGTACTGTATATACTGAGGTATGAGAACAAGATGGCTGACAATCGTTTAAGGGGGAGGGGCTATACTGCACCTAAGATTTCTCATTACATTCGTGGTCTTTCAATTCTCTACAACCCAACCCCTATTTTTCAAGGACTGAACTGAATCCATTTGTCTCCAATCGACTCAACTGCGCAACATAGCTCTTCAATTTGGGCACCTGGCGGGTCTCCCTATTCAAGGTAATCTACTCACGTTTGCATAGCCTATTCATGGACTTCTATTGCGTTGGGTTTATACCATAGAGCTAGAGGACTCATCTTTGTACCTGTGCCATTATAGCATCTGTGACAGCAAGGGTAGCGCCATTGAGACTATTTTCTTCATAATTGGCTGATCCCTCCAACAGGGTCACAAGGAGGGATCAGCCAATGAAGTTGGAAGTCCTACCCAGTTGATGACATTAAAATGGTGGAAGCCTACAATGGCGCTGCCCATACTAATATAGCCATTTGGCCAGAAGAGTCTTCTCTCATTCTCTATGGTTTATATGGACCAACATTATATGCAAACTGAGCGTTAGTGTGCACAGGGAGCAGCGACAATATCATATCATCCAAAAACATGGTAGACTGAGATGAATATAAAATGTTCATATCGGAGTTTAAAAAAAACCCAGCTTGAGCGACGATGATTAGTGTACAATGATGATGACTGTCTTATTAGTAACTTTCAAATTTGACTTCTCTATATGGCAGTCTATGGAAATTGTCTTTCTAGGACGGGGTCAGTTAAGCTGCAGTACCGAAGTATATCTGTATGAGCAGTTGAAACCGTGATTCTTTTATTTACCTTTATTTAACTAGGCAAGTCAGTTAAGAACAAATTCTTATTTTCAAAGACGGCCTAGGAACAGTGACGGCCTAGAAAAGAACTGCCTGTTCAGGGACAGAAGGACATTTGTACCTTGTCAGCTCAGGGGTTTGAACTTGCAACCTTCTGGTTACTAGTCCAATGCTCTAACCACTAGGCTACCATGCCGCCCCTTGACCAAGACCCTGGCCCTTTGCTTTGAACAGGGCACCTGGCTCACGCCCTGACATATGTGAAGCTAGCCACAATAAGGATAAGCCAAAATAGTGGAATTTGCAGTACGCCTTCAAAATAAAAAGTTACTAATTGAAAGTGATACATTTATAGAAATATTGGAATCATGTCATATTGACTAAATAATACTGAACATGTTTGGAATATTGTGAATCAATTAATCTATACAGTGCAATGTGAATGTCTAATACTCATAGTAGATTGACAGGTAAGCTTAAATGTTGCTAATTTCAGTGGTTTCAAAGTCCTGCAATATGAGCTATGATGCTGATAAAAAAGGAACCGTCCCATTTTCAGGACCCTGTCTCAAAGATAATTCGTAAAAATCCAAATAACTTCACAGATGTTCATTGTAAAGGGTTTAAACACTGTTTCCCATGCTTGTTCAATGAACCATAAACAATTAATGAACATGCACCTGTGGAACGGTCGGTCGGTAAGACACTAACAGCTTACAGACAGTAGGCAATTAAGGTCACAGTTATGAAAACTTAAGAGAACACTAAAGAGGCCTTTCTACTGACTCTGAAAAACACCAAGAAAGATGCCCAGGGTCCCTGCTCATCTGCGTGAATGTGCCTTAGGCATGCTGCAAGATGGCATGAGGACTGCAGATGTGCCCAGGGCAATAAATTGCAACGTTTATATTGTGAGACGCCTAAGACAGCGCTACAGGGAGACAGGACGGACAGCTGATCGTCCTCGCAGGGGCAGACCACGTAACACCTGCACAGGATCGGTACATCCGAACAACACACCTGTGGGACAGGTACGGCAACTGCCCGAGTTACACCAGGAATGCACAATCCCTCCATCAGTGCTTAGACTGTCCGCAACAGGCGGAGAGAGGCTGGACTGAGGGCTTGTAGGCCTGTTGTAAGGCAGGTCCTCACCAGACATCACTGGCAACAACTTCGCCTATGGCCACAAACCCACCGTTGCTGGATCAGACAGGACTGGCAAAAAATGCTCTTCACTGATGAGTCGCGGTTTTGTCTCACCAGGTGTGATGGTCAGATTTGCGTTTATCGTCGAAGGAATGAGTGTTACACCGAGGCCTATACTCTGGAGGGGGATCGATTTGGAGGTGGAGGTTCCGTCATAGTCTGAGGCAGTGTGTTACAGCATCATTGGACTGAGCTTGTCATTGCCTGCAATCTCAACGCTGTGCGTTACAGGGAAGACATCCTCCTCCCTCATGTGGTACCCTTCCTGCAGGCTCATCCTGACATGACCCTCCACATGACAATGTCACCAGCCATGCTGCTCGTTCTGTGCGTGATTTCCTGCATGACAGGAATGTCAGTGTTCTGCATTGGCCAGCCCGGATCTCAATCCCATTGAGCACGTCTGGGACCTGTTGGATCAGAGGGTGAGGGCTAGGGCCACCCCCCCAGAAATGTCCGGGAACTTGCAGGTGCCTTGGTGGAAGAGTGGGGTGCAGTCCATGAGGAGGAGATGCACTGCAGTACTTTATGCGGCTGCTGGCCACACCAGATACTGACTGTTACTTTTGATTTTGACCCTCCCCCTCACCCTTTGTTCAGACACATTATTCCATTTCTGTTAGTCACATGTCTGTGGAACTTGTTCAATTTGTCTGTTGTTTAATCTAATGCTCATACAAATATTTACACGTGAAGTTTGCTGAAAATAAACCGCAGATGACAGTGAGGATATTTTTTTGTTTATTTGTTTAAACGCTAAACAGTTATGTTCTGTAGGTGTCGCTGAGTAGTATGGTACCCATTTTATGAATCCACAATCCATAGGTAAGGCTGTATTGTGATATAAGTATGCTCCCAATAAAATGTTAGTCTAATACATCCACAGTGCAATTAACTGATTTATTGATTTATTTTCTATTAACTGATTATTGTATTTAGTTGAATTCGTTACATTCCAACCTTGTTTAGCCTTATAGTCCATGATTTCACTGTTTGATTTGCCTAGTTAAAAAAATAATACTGTCAATGAGGGACGTTTTATTTTGAATGCGGCTAGCTTCATGTAGGTCATGCCCGGGAGCCAGCCCGGTTCCAAAACAAATGCAATCAACTTTCACCAGGTTGACCACACCAACAACATTGCCAAATTAAATGTTTAGAAAAAAACGTTGCGATGCAACGCGTAACAAACCTGTTCTATGTAACTTTATCTCCGGTTTCAGGAGGATATCAAGCAGTTTCTGTAGACGGGCGTTCTCCTCTTTCGATAGGGAATGTTTTCCCTGGTACTTTGTTATAGTTTTCTCAACGGCTCTAAACAACTCAGGAACCGCTCTAAATCCCTTGTTGAAAATCAATCCCAACAACTCTATTTTAGACATTTCTCCGAGAATCCTAGCTAAATTATGGAATGATTGGTAAACTAGCTAGAAGTTTATTTCTTTCAGGCCACGCGGGAGGCGGCAAGAGCACGAGGAATCACTTCAGTGAGGACGTGTACACAACGCGGACCCCGGTTGCGTTCTCTGGACACAAACGATGACCAATCCGAGAGCATGAAATTAAACAGAAACGCCTTCTTGTGCGTATTGTGCACGTCATTGAGCAGCGCCATCTGTCTGTTGGCCTGGTGTAGGAACAGATGAGTACAACGTAGAATGAATGCATTTATACTTCAGTGTGGTTGGTGGCGGTAATGCAACAAATATTGGATATCAATCGCCATCAATGTACCTCGTCGAAGAAGACGCCCACATTCACGTGTTATGTTATGAATGTCTAAAAAGAAAATAATAATATTGATTTTGACTTTAGTGGTGATAGCTTTATTCAATGTAGGTTGGTCATAACAAAATATGTGTAAATGTGGATGTATCATTTTGTAGTAGTACTCTATAGTAAGGCTAGCCTTTAGTAGCCCTTGATCATGACACTCAAAACAGATGCATTAAGTTAATATATTGTTTTATCTTTTTCGTTGATGAGCGATAAAGGCCATGTGTTACGAAAGCCGTATCGCTAGCGATGATTATTGACGTCGGCATTGTATTTCACATGAGAGTTGTGGGTGCCTTGAGGTTTCTAGCGCACGAGCTAGCGAGATCCAATTAGCCCGTTCTAGCATACATCTGCATATTTATGCTTACTCTTTGAAGTTCACGTGTGCAATAACGCAATTCGCCTTTCCATCCCTTCTAAACAACACCAGATTTGTTTTACAACTGTGGCAAAGGTTAAAGTCTACAAAAAAGTAGTTTACTCTGTTCATAACCGATTGTAGTTTTGGGAACAGAAAACTGTACTGAGATCAAATGTTTAATTGCTGAGAAAATTTCCAGAAGTTAAAAACCATCTCCCTCCATGTTTTCCCACTGCCAGCCACTGGGCTTCCTCTCACTACTATATTTGGTAGTGAGGGGAAACACCAAGCGGATTTTCACATTTATACATCTGGTGAAATATCTGTTTCATTGTTCTGTGGTACCTCTGGTTCAAGCCCTAGGCCAGGTGAAAAAAAGGAAGGCAATATCCTAATTGTTAGAAGTTAGCCAGCAGCTGGTGGGTTGCCAGTTCAAATCAAATTGTATTGGTCACACACATGGTTAGCAGATGTTAATGTGAGTGTAGCAAAACGCTTGTGCTTCTAGTTCTGATAGGGCAGTAATATCTTAACAATTCCACAATTCTGGGTCTGGTCGGAAAAATCTGGTGGAGAGCTGGCAAACGGAGGGTTGCTGGTATCAAATCATAGTAGATGCCATTGCCTGCCGTTGTGCCCTTGAGCAAGGAACGACAACTGGTCCACAGGGAGCCCAGTGTGGCAGCCCCGTGCGCCAACCTCTCCAATTTGTATATATACAGTCGTGGCCAAACATTTTGAGAATGACACATATTAATTTCCACAAAGTTTGCTGCTTCAGTGTCTTTATGTATTTTTGGTAAATGTTACTATGGAATACTGAAGTATAATTACAAGCATTTCATAAGTGTCAAAGACTTGACAATTGACAATTACATTGCAGTGTTGACCCTTCTTTTTCAAGACCTCTGCAATCCACCCTGGTATGCTGTCTATTAACTTCTGGGCCACATCCTGACTGATGGCAGCCCATTCTTGTATAATCAATGCTTGGAGTTTGTCAGAATTGATGGGTTTTTGTTTGTCCACCCACCTCTTGAGGATTGACCACAAGTTCTCAATGGGATTAAGGTCTGGGGAGTAACCTGGCCATGGACCTAAAATATTGATGTTTTGTTCCCCGAGCCAACTTATGGCAAGGTGCTTCATCATGCTGGAAAAAGCATTGTTCGTCACCAAACTGTTCCTGGGTGGTTGGGAGAAGTTGCTCTTGGAGGATGTGTTGGTACCATTCTTTATTCATGGCTGTGTTCTTAGGCAAAATTGTGAGTGAGCCCACTCTCTTGGCTGAGAAGCAACCCCACACATGAATGGTCACAGGATGTTTTACTGTTGGCATGACACAGGACTGATGGTAGCGCTCACCTTGTATTCTCCAGACAAGCTTTTGCGGAAGCCCCAAACAATTGGAAAGGGGATTCATCAGAGAAAATGACTTTACCCCGATCCCGCAGCTGAATCAACTTTAGGACACGGTCCTGCTGCTTACTGGACTTTCTTGGGCGCCCTGAAGCCTTCTTCACAACAATTGAACCTCTCTCCTTGAAGTTCTTGATGGTCCAATAAATGGTTGATTTAGGTGCAATCTTACTGGCAGCAATATCCTTGCCTGTGAAGCCCTTTTTGTGTGACGCAATGATGACTGCACGTTTTTCCTTGCAGGTAACCATGGTTGACAGAGGAAGAACAATGATTCCAAGCACCAACCTCCTTTTGAAGCTTCCAGTTTGTTATTCGAACTCAATCAGCATGACTGAGTGATCTCCAGCCTTGTCCTCCAGCCTTGTCCTCGTCAACACTCACACCTGTGTTAATGAGAGAATCACTGACATGATGTCAGCTGGTCCTTTTGTGGCAGGGCTGAAATGCAGTGAATGTTTTTGGGGCGATTCAGTTCATTTGCATGGCAAGAGGGACTTTGCAATTCATCTGATCACTCTTCATAACATTCTGGAGTATATGCAAATTGCCATCATACAAACTGAGGCAGCAGACATTGTGAAAATTAATATTTGTGTCATTCTCAAAACTTTTGGCCACGACTGTATGTGGTTCTTTCGAAAAAGTTGGGATTAAAGTGGAAGTTTTTGGTTAGACCGTGTGTGCATTTGACAAATAAAGTGATCTTAATTATAACATCAGTTTTAAGAGGGGCTGTAAATTCTCCTTCAAATCCGTGGGCGAATATTAACGAGCATTCTTTCCTAGAAATAACTAATACATTATGCTGAGTGCTTATACTTCTCGAATCTGGGTCAGACTGAGGCTGTGTCCGAAATGGCATGCTAGTCCCTAAATAGTGCACTACTTTTGACCAGGGCCGACATATGGCTCTGGTCAAAAGTAGTGCACTATATAGTGAATAGGGACAGACCTGACACACCCCTCTGACATACTACCCACCACTGCGACTTGTATGCTCTCGTTGGCTGGTCCTCGCTTCCTACTCATCGCCAAACCCACTGGCTCCAGGTCATCTACGAGTCTCTGCTAGGTAAAGCCCCGCCTTATCTCAGCTCACTGGTCACCATAGCAGCACCCACTCGTAGCACACGCTCCAGCAGGTATATCTTACTGGTCACCCCCAAAGCCAATTTATCCTTTGGCCGCCTTCCAGTTCTCTGCTGCCAATGACTGGAACAAACTACAAAAATCACTTAAGCTGGAGACTCATATCTCCCTCACTAGCTTTAAGCACCAGTTGTCAGAGCAGCTCACAGATCACTGCATCTGTATGTAGCCCATCTGTAAATAGCCCTTCCAACTACCTCATCCCCATACTGTATTTATTTATCTTGCTCCTTTGCACCCCAGTATCTCTACTTGCACATTCATCTTCTGCACATCTACCATTCCAGTGTTTAATTGCTATATTGTAAGTACTTCACCACTATGGCCTATTTATTGCCTTACCTCTCTTATCTCACCTCATTTGCACATGCTGTATATATACTTTTTCTACTGTATTATTGACTGTATGTTTTGTTTACTCCATGTGTAACTCTGTTGTATGTGTCGAACTGCTTTGCTTTATCTTGGCCAGGTCGCAGTTGCAAATGAGAACTTGTTCTCAACTAGCCTACCTGGTTAAATAAAGGTTAAATATAATAAATAAATCATATGAAGTTAAAATAATTTGACATGATTTATATGAATCAGGTCATGAACATATGGACTTTAAAATGAACAATGGAGAGGTTAAACGTAGGCTAAGTCTGGCATAAGCTTATTCCCACACTTTACAATAACTCTGTTGCGGTGGTCTTAGGTAGTCTCCGTATAGGCTATTCCTGCCATCGCGACACTACTGCCAAGTTAAAGAGCTTGTGATCTCCATACCGCACCAATGCGTCTTTGGAAAAGCACCCCTCGGCCTCAGAAGATCCCCTTCTGGAGGCAGGCAGCCATAGTCATTATCCCCTAATGTAGGCCTATTTACCTACTAGCCAAATGAAGATCAAAGCATGCATGACGCGTGGAACTCATCATTCCAACATATTTGAACATTTAATTCATCCTTCGTTCAGTCAGTCTTTAGCCTATCACTTTCATAGTTCATGGCATATTCAGATAGTGGAATAAGCCTAAATCATGTTTACTTTCTATTTTGCAGCTCAGGCGGTTTTCCAGACAAGGCTCTTCTGTGTCTTTATAGTATCATTCTCAAACAAGTCATTTTCTGAAGCCCAAGCCTATAGTATGCCATCTACTGATATAACGTCATTATCGAATTGCGTTCTAAAACAAGCTCTAGACATTTATTTTGGAAATGAAACCGGAAGCTGCAGTCTGGGCTAGAGTTCCTTGATTGACTAGTTAACTTTGACTATCTGCGTTTGGTTCATGTCCTTTGCACATGCCACATTCCTGACAAAGGTTTGTACAGATAAAAAATATCTGTAACCGAGTAAAGGGAGACGTAATGTAAGAATTTATAGAATTCTTTGTCCCAACATAGGGTTTGTACATTTACAGATCTAATTTAACAATTATGTTCCATGTTTAACACATGGCTTTTCTTATGATCCTAACAATTTATCTAAGGATCGTAAGAAAACACAAATGATAGATACGTTCAACCTTCTGGTAGCTATCTGGCTCCATAGTTTTCACACTTGGTCCCTTTCAACCAAATTTTGTAAACTCAGTGCGGTTCACTTCTCGAGAGATGGTCTGTGTTCGGTTTGCTTGAATTCTGTGGTCCGGTTATTTTCCCCTCACCACACACTAGACTGCAATGCTGTTTCCCCTGCCCTAAATCCCCTTCACATTGGAGAGAAGATGATGATGTGCAGGTTTGCAGAAAAAACCTTGCTATTTTTGGATATTGAATGCGATGGTCAGAATGTACAGGCATTCCAAAATATGTGTAGAGTTTTATACTGACTCAATGTTCATATTATTCATTTGCAATATGTAGATCTATATGCTGAGAGCATCATAAACGGTTTATTCGATTGTGTGGGTGAATAGTGTGAGAAGACAACATATTTGATGAAAATCACAACATAGGGTACAAAATCCATTCTAGCTCTTAAAGGGGCAGTAGCCTAGATTTGGTGAACATTTTCAATTGGCCTACAGCATTATTTATCCTGCATTTATTCTACTGGTATTTAATCTGTTACCAATAATATTTACATGTTAATATTGTCTTCTGATTACAATTATTATGTCTAATCTTTTACCTAAATGCAATCTATTCGCTTCCAAAATGTACATGGATATATCTAACTTTCCGATTAACACATTCTGATGGAAGGGCTTGTCCTGTACTTTTACCCAGAGTGCATTGAGTGAATGTTAGAACAATTCTTGGTTCCTTTATAAACATAGCAATGTGAATGCAAAGAGGTCTCAGATTTTTTAAAAGGTGAAGTGAACTGCCCAAAGAGTTGAGTCCTCATTCCAAGGCAAGGTTAGTGTGAATACAAAGACAACCCAGTTCTTTAGCTTTATTTTTACCCCAGAGTTCACTTTAAAGAGGACTGAGATTGATTATTTCAAAGAGGACTATATGTGAAAACACCCCCACAGTTGTGTTAAGTTGGCTGGCTGTCCTTTGGGTAGTGGACCATTCTTGATAAACAACGGAAACTGTTTAGAGTGGAGAAACCCAGCAGCGTTGCAGTTCTTGACACACTCAAACCGATGTGCCTAGCACCTACTACCATACCCCGTTCAAAGGCACTTAAATCTTTTGTCTTGCCCATTCACCCTCTGAATGGCACACAATCCATGTCTCAAGGCTTAAACACTATTCTTTAACCTGTCTACTCCTCTTCATCTACACTGATTGAAGTGGATTTAACAAGTGAAATCAATAAGGGATCATAGCTTTCACCTGGATTCATCTGGTCAGTCTGTCATGGAAAGAGCATGTTTTGTACAGTCAGTGTATGTTACTGTTAGTTCAGTGAGAAAATATTAATTATGTGAATGCAGTCAGAAACCACAAAGGGGTGAACAGTGTGAAATAATGTTTTTTTGCTGTCAATTTATTCATATTGTTAAAGGGAAGGCCGTTATTGACTGTTCAGATGTGTTCTAAATGTTTTATTTTACCTTTATTTAACTAGGCAAGTCAGTTAAGAAGAAATCATTATTTTCAATGACGGCCTAGGAACAGTGGGTTAACTGCCTGTTCAGGGGCAGAACGACCAGATTTGTACCTTGTCAGCTCGGGGATTTGAACTTGCAACCTTCCAGTCATTAGTCCAACGCTCTAACCACTGTGTCTCAAGTGTATGTATGCATAGTGGTCAATTATAGTATGTTAGGTTTTATTTTTGCTTTATTTGTTGAAAGATTGTAGGAAATGACCGTTTGACTGTAGTATATTATCAGAAAAAGAGATTCATATACAATTTTTGTTAACCATATTTAACATACTGTACATGGCTATTATAAATCTGGAGGCATTGGTACAAAATACATCTAAAATCAGCTTCATTTACACCAAATAAAATAATGCAATAAAAGTTAACAGTAACCACACCAAGCAATGGTCCACAGCCTTGTAACTGGGTATTCTGTATTTTATAAGGATCCCCATTACTCTTCCTGGGGTTCACGTAAAACATGAAGCATGACATAATACAGAACATTAATAGACAAGAACAGTTATTTGAACACAGGGCTTTGAACTAATTTGTGCTCAAACAAACAGCGTACTGTACAAGATGCAACCGTAGTATGGCCTATATGTAGAAACGTCACAAAACATTATATTGGATAAATAATATTGTGTGCTCTATTGAAGGGTCTGCCTTAAACTAACTGACCCTCATAAGTTAATTATAAAACACACTCACCTGTTAATATAATTTTAATAAGAATGTTAAAAAACATATACATTTACTTTGATCAAATCTGGATAGAACGAGGAATATACTGAATTCAAAGTCTTTATTTGCTGTCAACATTTATATTCTACTTTTTACCCACATCATTTTACCAAAAATGGTTACCTTTTGTCATTTGTGTCATCTACATGTAGTCTCAGATGAGGCATAATGACAAATAATGAAACTTAATTGTGGACTTTAGACACTGAAATATATTTTCACATGGAACGTAACTGTTCAATTAGATCTGTAAATGTACAAACCCTATGTTACGACAATGAATTCTATCAATTCTTACATTACCTCTCCCTTTACTCGGTTACAGATCTTTTTTATGTATACAAACCTTTGTCAGGAATGTGGCATCTGCAAAGGACATGAACCGAACCGAACGTAGCTAGTCGAAGTTAACTAGTCAATCAAGGAACTCTAGCCCAGACGTTAGAAATGCTTTGCAGCTTCCGGTTTCATTTCCAAAATAAATGTCTAGAGCTTGTTTTAGAACGCAATTCGATAATGACGTTATATCAGTAGATGGCATACTATAGGCTTGGGCTTCAGAAAATGACTTGTTTGAGAATGATACTATAAAGACACAGAAGACCCTTGTCTGGAAAACCGCCTGAGCTGCAAAATAGAAAGTAAATATGATTTAGGCTTATTCCACTATCTGAATATGCCATGCTGTTGTGTGTTATTTAATGGCCATATTATTGCATAATACATTTGTATAGCCGCGTGGGGCTACTGTAGTGATCATGTAAACTAATGAATCACACTTTTTCCTGTATTTGGGAGCACAGACTGTCGGCCTTATATTAGGCCTTTTGACTGTTGTATTAATGAATTCCACTCTGTAAGAAGGCTTGTTAAAACCATTTACGTTACACAATCCCATCACGCAGAGGCTATATCCATATCAATAAATAAGACAAAACAAAATATTGATTTAGTCTTGGCTATAACCTGTCCTGAGCGAAATTGCCAACGGGTCCCAAATGGTCAAGACTATCTCTAGCCTATTCTTATTGCCAGATCTGTTTTCTCTATCAGCCACTGCACATGCTTCTTAAATTATATTGTTTAACATCTATTTAGAGGCTATATTTAGAGATGAGGCATAATGACAAATAATGAAACTTAATTGTCGTGCACTTTTATAGACACTGAAATATATTTTCACAGGTCTCAACCTATTGTATTATTTATTATCATTGGCTGTTTCTCCCCCTGACAAACCAGCCTGTCTAAAACAGACCAGAAAGTCCTAATGGTATGCAGCAAAAAAGAACACTACAAACAGGGTGGTGTATAACAGTGTTTTTGAGAGATTATGCCAAGAAAATGATTCTCCCCACCACATTATATTGCTCCTGGTGCTATCCTGCCCTCCTTCCACTAGGGGCAGTGTACCTGTAGGCTGATGCTCCACTGTCTCTGTGTCTGGCTGATCTTCCTGGTTGCTCGGGTGCTCCTCATCCACAGACTCACTGATGGACATCATGGACGGTTTGCTGCCTCTTCTGCTTATGGAGGGCCGTTTCCCAAGACTCAAGGCCAAGTCCTTGTTTCGTAGCTTCTGCACTGCCCTTAAACTGCGCATGTACAGTTCTATCTCATCCTCTGACAGAGACTCTGTAGATGCATGGTCCTCCTCGCCCTCCCCTTCACCCTCTTTCCCACTGACAGATTTATCCGATTGAATGCAGGTCTCCCATTCTCCATTGATAGATTCCATTTCTTCATCTCGAGGATGCTTGGTGTCCAGCCTTACGTCATTGATAGTTTCTTTGTGGCAAGGATTTGACACTTCATTTGTCATTAATGTATTATCTACTGGGCTAGATTTTTCTGTGACCTTTACATTTGTGCTCTTACCACCCTCACCCTCATTCATATTGTCCATGTTCATGCTAAACTCGTCTACCAACTCATTTTGATCATCTACTACAATTTCCTTTACTTCTACATCTGCAGTTTCTTCCTCTACAATCTCTTCCTCCTCCTTCTCTTCCTCTACAATATCCTCCTCTCCCTCTACAATCTCATCTTCCTCCCACTCTATCCACTTAACATCCTCCTCCTCTAAATCCTCCATCTCTTCTTCAACTACCACCTTCTCTATTTCTTTCTCCATTTCCTCCTCTCCCTTCACCACCTTCGCTCCATCCTTCACCATTCCTTCTATCTTTTCCCGTATCATAATTTCTTCTTTCTCCTTTTCCACTTCCTCCTCTGTTTCCTCCACCTCCCCTGTCTCCTCCAACTTCTTTGTCCCAACCACCATCTCCTCTTCCACAACTATCTCATCTTCTTCTATTTCCCATTCGTCCCCCTCCACATATTCCCCCATCGTGTCTTCCTCTTCCACAGTCCCCTCCCAGTCTTTTACTATTCGATCTTTCTTTAGAAATGGTTGTCCATTACTTGTGTCTATCTCCTTCTTTGTAGGAACTAAATACTTCTTACTGTTCATCATTACCAGTTCAACTTCCTTATGAATATCTTCTTCTTTGAACTTTGAGCCCTTGTCAGTGTCTTTATCATAATCATACCTCACATAGTTTGACATCTCTCCATCTACATCATCATAATCCTTGTTGTCAATAGAATGCCGGTTTTCTTCATTGCATAAAATGTTTGACACTTCAAATGATAGTTCATCCTTCACTTGATCTGTTTGTTTTCTCATCATTAATTTCTCCAATGATGTCCATTCCTTAATGACAATGGAATCATCTTTCAATGCTGTCCCACTGGTTTCTTCCTCCAGTGTGTCCGTACGGGGCACAGCAAAGTTTTGGTGCACAGTGGTGATCTTTTCCTCGGTCTCTGAAGTGTGAACTTTCAGGTCAGCATCCACAGGCTCTAGCATGGCTATAGGTGTGTCTACTATTTCTGTGAATGGGCTTGTTGACCATTCATCTGTGAGAGGGTTCTCCATTTCATCTGACTCATTAGGTCTCTCATATCCACAACTGGCCCCCTGCAGAGTCATCTCAGCAGAGACATGCTTTGACCCCATTTCAGTTTGTGACTGTAGGAAACTGCCTTGTGTCGCGTCTATCAGAGTTTGTGTTTGTGAAAGTGTTGTGTCCACTGGAGTTTGTAAAGGTGTTGTGTTTGGTAATGGGGTTTGTGTTTGTAAAAGCTTACTGTCCTGGTGCATCTGGGTCTGAGGAGGCAGAATGTTCTCCTCAGACCCCTGGAGGCCTGAGTTCACATTGAGGATTTGTGCCCTGAGAGCAGCAGCAGTGTTCAGGGCAGTGTGAGTCCTGAGAAGACCTCCTGCCTCTTCTGACAGAAGTTTAGGTTCAGACTCTCTTTCTGTACTTAATCCAGAGCTGAAGTGTTCTGGGTTTGATTTAAGAGACCCCTGTTGATCTACAGGCTTGTCATCAGGTGTTCCACGAGTATCAGCTGAAACACAGGAGTGAGTTTCTACTTCCTCTGTGGATGGGTAACTCTGGGCTGTGTAGGCTGTTGAATCCCATTCATGCAATTGACCACTTGTTCGATTCCCTCTATGGGTGAAGCTTGGACTCCCACTCTCCACTCCACCAAACCCCTGACAGTATGGTGGGGCCACAACATTACCAAACATAAAGCTATTGGTCTGGCTGCCTGGGACTGGGCCTGCTGTGCTGTTCTCCAACCTGACAATGTTATCTGAATGTGTTATGTCTGTGCTGATGGCAGATCCACCCTTCTCCGTTTCCATCTGCATCAGAGCCCTTCCCTCCACACTGAAAACAGACGTATCACCATTTTGGCTCACAGCAACAGGTTGATCAGTTGAATCTGACTTGCTGCTGGGGATCAGTGAGGCCTGTTTCCCTCTCAGCTCTGATGGGGCTGATCGGAACGTTGGGTCTATTTTCTCAGGTTTCACTGACTCCTGCCAAGACGTGCTGTCTGGGATACCAGGAGACAGTTTGCACGTAGACAGAGAATCTGTTGCCTGCAGCCCAAACCCTTTCCTGCCCTGTGGTGGCAGTGGTTGTACCTCAGGCCTATTTGAAAGCTTTTCCTGTGGGAATGTGCTTTCCTGTGGGATCTGTGATGGTTCCACTGCTCCCTTCTCTTTCTCTTGGGTCTCATCCTCTCTCTGGGTGAAGTAGTCCCGCACCTTCGCCAATCGTGCTGCCTTTCGTCGGTTTCTTCTGCTGGAGTTCCGGCTGCTCTCAACCTGTCAAACAACAAGAAGGATAGATTCAGTTCATCTTTCCCACACAATGCCTCCTCAATGGTTAGGCTTGTTTGGTGAGGATGATATCTAGAGAGGCACGTTCAGATTAAATATTGCTCATGATTAAGCCAAAACATATTTATGTACATTTAATCTTGGCCCCTGAACAAAATCTCACATGAGCACTGGCCTCTGGCCAGTAACATTATAATGTGTTTGTTTGTCTCGACTCACAAGAGACTGATAAATATTTAAAAGAGAGTGTGTTACCAATGCAATGTATAGCTCAGTCACTCATGTGACCATGTAAGACCCCTCTTAGCTCCTGTAAAGCAACATTTATAAATACTTGGCATTTAACTCTTTCAGGGGGACACAACCTGTATATCCTCAAGTGTCAAAGATGCAACTAGGACAGAATGTTAAAGTAATGACCCTAAGTGCTCAGACAGCAGTGATCACGTGACATATTGAGAAAGAGCAACAGGGTTCACACTCTTGTTTCAGAGGTCACCCCAAAATGTTTAAGCCTAACCATAGCATTTGACCATGCTATTTACTGTATATTTCAAAAGTAACTCAATTAAACCCTCTTTAAACCCTTAATTAAACTAAATTAAACCCTCTTTAAACCCTTAATTAAACTAAATTAAACCCTCTTTAAACCCTTAATTAAACTAAATTAAACCCTCCTTGAAGGCCACAATAACAAGAAAATCACTATTCTTGTTTTTTTTATATCCATACAGTACCAGTCAAAAGTTTGGACACACCTACTCATTCAAGGGTTTTTCTTTATTTGTACTATTTTCTACATTGTAGAATAATAGTGAAGACATCAAAACTATGAAATAACACACATGGAATCATGTAGTAACTAAAAAAAGTGTTAAACAAATCAAAATAGATTTAAAATGTGAGATTTTTCAAAGTTGCCACCCTTTGCCTTGATGACAGCTTTGCACACTCTTGGCATTCTCTCAACCAGCTTCACGAAGTGGTCACCTGAAATTCATTTCAATTAACAGGTGTGCCTTGTTAAAAGTTCATTTGTGGAATTTCCACCCTTTACCTTAATGACAACTTTGCACACTCTTGGCATTCTCTCAACCAGCTTCACCTGGAATGCTTTTCCAACAGCCTTGAAGGGGTTCCCACATATGCTGTGCACTTGTTGGCTGCTTTTCCTTCACTCCGTGGTCCAACTCCTCCCAAACCATCTCAATTGGGTTGTGGAGACCGGATCATCTGATGCAGCACTCCATCACTCTCCTTCTTGTTCAAATAGCCCTTACACAGCCTGTCAGTGTGTTGGGTCATTGTCCTGTTGAAAACAAATGATAGTCCTGCTAAGCGCAAACCAGATTGGAAGGCGTATCACTGCAGAATGCTGTAGTAGTCATGCTAGTTAAGTGTGCTTTGAATTCTAAATAAAATTACCAACATTGTCACCAGCAAGGCACCCCCACACCACCTCCATTTTTCACGATGGGAACCACACATGCAGAGATCATCCGTTCACCTACTCTGCGTCTCACAAAGACACGGCATTTGGAACCAAAAATCTCAAATTTGGACTCATCAGACCAAAGGACAGATTTCCACCGGTCTATGATCCATTGCTCGTGTTTCTTGGCCCGCGCAAATCTCTTCTTCTTATTGGTGTCCTTTAGTAGTGGTTTCTTTGCAACAGTGCGACCATGAAGGCCTGATTCACGCAGTCTTCTCTGAACAGTTGATGTTGAGATGTCTGTTACTTGAAATCTGAGAAGCATTTATTTGGGCTGCAATGTCTGAGGCTGGTAACTCTAATAAACTTATCCTCTGCAGCAGACCTCTGCAAAAGTCCTCTGGGTCTTCCTTTCCTGTGGCGGTCCTCATGAGAGACAGTTTGATCATAGCGCTTGATGGTTTTTGTGACTGCACTTGAATAAACTTTCAAAGTTCGTGAAATTTTCCGGATTGACTGACCTTCATGTCTTAAAGTAATGATGGGCTGTCGTTTCTATTTGCTTATTTGAGCTGTTTTGCCATAATATGGACTTGGTATTTTACCAAATAGAGCTATCTTCTGTATACCACCCATACCTTGTCACAACACAACTGATTGGCTACATGATTACTACATGATTCCATATATGTTATTTCATAGTATTGATGTCTTCACTATTATTCTACAATGTAGAAAATAGTAAAAATAAAGAAAAAATCTTGAATGAGTAGGTGTGTCCAAATGTTTGACTGGTACTGTGTGTATATATATATATATATATATATTTGTTTTAATCAGACCTTTATTTTAATAAGGAGTCTCATCGAGACCCAGTGTCCTTTACAAGCCCTGCAAAGGCCCATTTGAAAAAGTTATGTAAATCTATGTATCACAAGGCTTATGTTGTAAGAAAACACTAGATAAATGACATCATTAGATGTTCTGAAATCCAAATTCCACAGGTATTACTCACCATTAATTTCTGACGATCATCTTGGAGTGCTCCTGACTGAGACTCAGAAGTGTTCACACTAGCCATCTTCCCTCCACGGTTGTGTACGTCTAGAGAGGAATAATTTACATTAGTTCAGGATTTATTGCAATTGGTTTTAGTTAATGACTTCATCTAATTGGTTTTATCCGCTGTACATCTGAGTCATTTGACTTTTGAATGTTTTAGTACAATGAACGATGATTACCTGAAGATTCAGCATTGGTTGACGACCAGTTTTCATCACAGGGAAAGTCATGACTGTAAATAAATGAAATGAAAGCTCGGGCAAAAAGACCCCAACAGCAATTGTCCAAATCTAATATCATCATTTTATAATAAACTGTCAGTTTATTTATCTTTAGGAAGTAAAAAGGGTGTATGTTAAGGTGAGGCAATATCAATATGAAAGCATTGTGTAGCTGTCACTTTACTGGACCACTAGACTGGACCACACATAACCCCTCTATTAGTTTGATTAAAAAAAGTACTAGCATTCAATAATTCCATCAATCGACACTCAAAACAAACCTGTTGATTAATCTGACCATCCTCACCTGATGGCTTTCAGGATGCTTTTCCTGCGCCCGCTTTGGTCTTTTTCTGGTTTCTCTTTCGACTCCTTGATTTTCTGGTGACAAAACATCACATAGTTCTGGTCACTATTGTTGGCCCAGAAAGTCCCAACAGGGGTCTCGTACCGGAGACAGAAGTCCACTCTGGCCCCCTTTTCCCCAAAGGGGGGCACCAGGGTGAGCTTGAATGAGAAGCAGTCAGTGTCTCCATCGCTGGACCCTGGTATGTACTCTGCCAGCAGGTCAAAGTGCGTGGCCCAGGCATCCAGCAAGGTGCGGATGTACACCATCTTATCAAAGGAGACATTGAGAACGCGGACCACCCCCCATAGTATTGTAGTCTGGTAGAGTAACTCAATGCTCTCCAGCTCTAGCTTCTGCTCCTGAACTCTCAGGACCATGGCTTCTTGGGATGGTGAAGGAGTGTATAACGAGGACAAGTAGTATTCCTCTACCTCTTTCTCTCCCTCCATGGCATTGAAGTTCAGCGGGATTGTTATGTCCCACGAGTCAAACTCTTTCACTTTCACCAGGTTTAGGCCGAGGGCGTCCGCAAAGGACACTCTCCGAGAGCTGGATGGGGTGAGCTCGAGCTCACAGTCCTTTAAATCACTGGCGCTCCTTCTCCGTGGGAGAGGAGAGGACTTGGGCCTGATGCCACCGATCACCTCCGCGTCGTTCGCCTCATCCCCATCCCAGGTGATAAGCCCTGGGACACCCAGGAGGCTGCTGACCGCAGTGGGTATTGGTTCGACTGCAGAAGGCTCCATTGGGCTGTCTAGTGACAGAGTGAAGGGGAATCGCAGAGCCGAGTTCTCTGCTTTTCTCTGGCAACTGACATTCAACATGCTGTGACTAAACAGATGGATTCGAGTTACAGATGACATTGTAGCAAGGGCCAGCACTATAAATAGGTCAGAAGGGACTTCAACTATGCAGTGTGGGCTCAGGAGAATACTGAGAACACATAATCTCAATGCCTCTTCTTTGAGACACTACTTTGCAACAATGATATACATACAGTGCCTTGCGAAAGTATTCGGCCCCCTTGAACTTTGCGACCTTTTGCCACATTTCAGGCTTCAAACATAAAGATATAAAACTGTATTTTTTTGTGAAGAATCAACAACAAGTGGGACACAATCATGAAGTGGAACGACATTTATTGGATATTTCAAACTTTTTTAACAAATCAAAAACTGAAAAATTGGGCGTGCAAAATTATTCAGCCCCCTTAAGTTAATACTTTGTAGCGCCACCTTTGCTGTGATTACAGCTGTAAGTCGCTTGGGGTATGTCTCTATCAGTTTTGCACATCGAGAGACTGAATTTTTTTCCCATTCCTCCTTGCAAAACAGCTCGAGCTCAGTGAGGTTGGATGGAGAGCATTTGTGAACAGCAGTTTTCAGTTCTTTCCACAGATTCTCGATTGGATTCAGGTCTGGACTTTGACTTGGCCATTCTAACACCTGGATATGTTTATTTTTGAACCATTCCATTGTAGATTTTGCTTTATGTTTTGGATCATTGTCTTGTTGGAAGACAAGTCCCAGTCTCAGGTATTTTGCAGACTCCATCAGGTTTTCTTCCAGAATGGTCCTGTATTTGGCTCCATCCATCTTCCCATCAATTTTAACCATCTTCAATGTCCCTGCTGAAGAAAAGCAGGCCCAAACCATGATGCTGCCACCACCATGTTTGACAGTGGGGATGGTGTGTTCAGCTGTGTTGCTTTTACGCCAAACATAACGTTTTGCATTGTTGCCAAAAAGTTCAATTTTGGTTTCATCTGACCAGAGCACCTTCTTCCACGTTTGGTGTGTCTCCCAGGTGGCTTGTGGCAAACTTTAAACGACACTTTTTATGGATATCTTTAAGAAATGGCTTTCTTCTTGCCACTCTTCCATAAAGGCCAGATTTGTGCAATATACGACTGATTGTTGTCCTATGGACAGAGTCTCCCACCTCAGCTGTAGATCTCTGCAGTTCATCAAGAGTGATCATGGGCCTCTTGGCTGCATCTCTGATCAGTCTTCTCATTGTATGAGCTGAAAGTTTAGAGGGACGGCAAGGTCTTGGTGGATTTGCAGTGGTCTGATACTCCTTCCATTTCAATATTATCGCTTGCACAGTGCTCCTTGGGATGTTTAAAGCTTGGGAAATATTTTTGTATCCAAATCCGGCTTTAAACTTCTTCACAACAGTATCTCAGACCTGCCTGGTGTGTTCCTTGTTCTTCATGATGCTCTCTGCGCTTTTGACGGACCTTTGAGACTATCACAGTACAGGTGCATTTATACGGAGACTTGATTACACACAGGTGGATTGTATTTATCATCATTAGTCATTTAGGTCAACATTGGATCATTCAGAGATCCTCACTGAACTTCTGGAGAGAGTTTGCTGCACTGAAAGTAAAGGGGCTGAACAATTTTGCACGCCCAATTTTTCAGTTTTTGATTTGTTAAAAAAGTTTGAAATATCCAATAAATGTCGTTCCACTTCATGATTGTGTCCCACTTGTTGTTGATTCTTCACAAAAAAATACAGTTTTATATCTTTATGTTTGAAGCCTGAAATGTGGCAAAAGGTCGCAAAGTTCAAGGGGGCCGAATACTTTCGCAAGGCACTGTAGTTATACATTGGAATTATAGGCTGATTTCAACTAACTTCCCTATTTGATTCCAACTAATCTCGAGTCCGAGAACGAGATCTCATGTGTGCGCTGTCACAAAAGACTATATTCGAACCAAAACAACATTTTCTATGATAGTTTGTTGTCTCTTATGTGGAAAGCAATGTTCTTCAACTTCTCCTAATAAGGGTTGAAGGGTTAATCGTGTAATAAATACTGGATTAAACATGTTGGATTTGAAGATGATACTCCTTATAGACACTTCAGGTTAACTGCCAACACGCCCCAAAATGTTTCAAATATTTAAAGCCTTTTTTTTCTATCATAATGTCCAAAACTCTGCACTCTGCAGAACATAACATACTTTGCCTTATCAGAAATAACATTATTTAAGGGTTAACCCCATTGTGCAACTCAAAATGGCAAACAATGACCACCTAGCATCTTATCAGAATTCACTATGTACAGTTTCCTTTTTGATGAGGAATGTTTCATCAGAGTACCTTTTATCTGTGAGAATGTGGCATGCCCAACCCAAATCATGCAGGGACTGAATGTGGTTAAGAAGAAAGTAGCTATAAAAGACTCAAACCGATCAAACCATCACAAGAAACACAGGTAGCCAAAAGCAGAAATGCCTTTCTACTAATACCAGACAGCATGTAGGAATACTCTCTAAAGACACTCTTGTACTGCAAAGCTGACAACTGAAATTCACGACAAACAAACAGATATGGACACAGAAAAAGAGATGTTAGAATTACAGCCAGTAGAAGGTATGTGCAGAGAGGTAAAGGTAGGTGGAGTAATTTCCAAGGAGACAGAGATGGAAGAGCTGTGGTCAGGGTCAGTCAGAGACCCTGACACTGTTCCAGTAAAGACTGAGGTCCTCAAGACAGACCTCAGCACTGTTCGCGAGGACATCCCCACAGAAACAGCCAGTCTGCCGGGTGGCATTCAGTCCGAGCCCTCAGACAGAAACAAAACTTGTGAGGGAGAGGACACAATACATGGGACCTAGGCCCACCCATTGGGGAGCCAGGCTCAGCCAATCAGAATGAGTTTTTCCCAACAAACGGGCTTTATTACAGATAGAAATACTCCTGTTTCATCAGCTGTCTGGGTGGCTGGTCTCTGAAGGCAGATGTCTAGGTCCTGGGCTGGCCTGGTTACACATGTTCTGTGATTGTGAGGCCGATTGGACGTACTGCAAATTTCTCTAAAATGACGTTGGCGCCTGCTTATGGTAGAGAAATTAACATTCAATTCTCTGGAAACAGCTCTGGTGGACGTTCCTGCAGTCAGAATGCCAATTGTATGCTCCCACAAAACTTGAGACATCTGTGGCATTGTGTTGTGTGACAAAACTGCACATTTTAGAGTGACCTTTTATTGTCCCCAGCACAAGGGGACCTGTGTGTTGATCATGCTGTTAAATCAGCATCTTGATATGCCACATCTGTCGGGTGGATGGATTATCTTGGCGAAGAAAAAATGCTCACTAACGGATGTAAACAAATTTGTGCACAAAATTTGACATAAATAATGTTTCTGTGTACAGAACATTTCTGGGATCTTTTATTTCAGCTCATGAACATGGGACCAAAACTTTACATGTTGCATTTTTGTTCTGTATAAAAGGACCATAATTGGAAATAAGTAATTGTTTTATCCTTGATAGTTAAACTAGGTATTGGCTGTATAGCCTATGTATTTAAGAAAATATATATAGTCAAAATTGTATCAAACTATAAATCAAGGTGGGCCGCTGCAAGGACAGGAAGGGCCACCATTGGGGCATCCACCCAGCCCACCTGGGAAACTTCCTGTCGGGGGACTTCAGGCAGCACAGGAAGGCCAGGAAGAGCAGGCACCAGAGGGAGCTGGAGGACGGGTACAGTACAGCTGGTTCTCTGGGCTGGTCCTGGACCGAGCTAGGCTGTAGCCATCGGGAGAGGCACTGTGGGGGTAGAAGTGGGCTGCATGGATCCTGGGGCTGGATGAAGCCACAGTACCCTCCACAGGAACCTAGAGGTTATTATGACACTACTGCGTTTGTGGACTGGACTTTGCCTTTCGATCACTCACAGAGGCTCCATGGAGGTGGAGTGGGATCTCTGGGAACTTATTACCCAATCGAGAGGTTCCCGGACTCTTATGACAGAACTATGCGACCGGAGAGATGGTGCTATGATTGGCCCATGAAACCCACATGGAGACTGCATAGCTGGGACAAACATGGCCCAAATCATGTGTGCATGACCGGGGGAAAGGAGTCATGTAACAGTGTGTTAGTGGGCCTGCATCCGCTCTACTCCCTGCCGGGCTGCCAATGGAGGTCCCCAGTCTTCAAGAACATTATATTCCCTTAGCCAGTATTTTAAAATAAATGTATTTTACCAACCTGTTGTAAAGGTTATTACAATCAGAAAACCTGATATGGGGGAAAATACAGATACATGTCTGACTACATTGAACTTCTTGTTTCTTTTGCTCTCTCATACACTACATGTTTTACCCATGCACATTCACTGACATTTCTACGAACTCTGCATATATCTAAATCTTTGTTGTTTGTATTTTATATAAAATGTTACGCACCTCTAGACTATTGATTGAATAAAATGTAATCATGCTTGAATTCCTTTATGCTGCTCTATTGGTGATCCAAACACAGTTGGCCTTGTTAGTTAAACACAGTATCAACAAATAGGTTCAGGTGAAAAGAGGAACTGGAGCCTTACGTATTTATTGCATATCAGAAGTAATTGAACACAATGAAGAAAAAAACACATACAATTTTAAAAGAGAAACAATTATATTAAACCACAACAAACTTATCTTATTACCTATTCACCAGTTTGCACCAATCCCCTCATTCTCAGTGTACCTGAGACTGCACCTTTGTCTCCAGATTTAAAATGACAGCTTTTGCAAGCGATGACAGTTGATTCAAAATGAGAACTTTCACTTAAATGGTACAGGGCATCAGAAATGATTTGTTTAAGTAATCAACTAACGTAACATTGAACTATGATCATACTCAATGCAAAAACACCATCAATACACAAAATGGCCATCAAGAAGAAAATAAACAGGATATCTGTTCCAAAAGTGTGATATAAATGATTACTCCTAAATGATTACTCCAGAATAACTAGCTTTCCCATTTAACCCTCTTCTTTATTACATCATATTCAATTTAGAACCTGTCCTCTTCATCCCCACTGCTGTCCCCTCCTTGTCCGACAGTCATTTTAGAGTCATTCCCAAACATGATATAGCGAGCATTCTGGATGTGGATGTTTCCGGGTGGGTGACTCCACCCACGTTGCGGTGGTGTCACTGACATATTGGACACATTTATAGGTGTACTTCCTAAAAATGGAGCAGTAGTAAAGTGAGGCATTGCGGGAGTCGAGGGTTGATTGGAAAGTTGTTGTTGCAACAAATATCTCTGCATTCTTTCCGTCTCCTGACCACGAATTAAATCCATTTGAAGCCTTTCCTCTAGTCGTAGTCTCTCCTGTCTCCTAACCTGCGCCCTCACTGCCTGCTCGCTCAACCACAACCTCCTCTGTTTAGCAATCCTTGCTGGAGCCATGGCCCTTTTTGCCTTTCTCTCAAAGGCATTACCTTCCTCTAACGGAATAAAGATCCTCAGAACTTTGGGCATGTTCTCTCGAGGCATACGGTTCTCCTGTGGCAGAAAAGGGATGACAGTGTTGTACTTGTGCAGGTTCTCAATGGCATTCATGAGCACAGAACTGGTTTCTACCTCCAGCAGACGGGTGTTGAAGTTGCGAGTAAGCATCAGGATAGTGAAGGCTGAATTGTTGATGGCATCCTCCACACACATGAGGGTGTTCCTGCCTGGGATGGCAAAGTCCTGAGAGAAGGTTGCTCCTTCACCACCAACTATAGACTCTAGTTCCTCTTTAAACTTCTCAGCCATATCCACATCCTCTGCTGCATGCAGGATCACAAAGGAGAAAAACACTTCCTCCTCCTCCTCCTCCTGATTTGGGGTTTTCAATGGAACACTTGCTGACACTGGTTCAGTGGTAGTTGGATGAGAAGTTGGCCTATTGTTGTTTGAGGGAGGCACAAGGTTATTTTTTGGGCATGGTTTGGAATGTGCGTTTGGACTCTCAGGTTTATCGAACTTAGTCTGAACTGGAGTGAAATTGACAGGAGAAAGGGGTGAAACTCTCACCTCTGACCCTGTTCTGTGTTCACAAGACACTGCAACACTTGTAACTCTGTCCATTTCTCCTTTAACAGGCTTAGGCACATCTTGTGTGGGTGGTATATCCTGAGACGTAACCCTGGAAAAGTATTTAAATGCACCTTCATCTCCTGTATTTGTACCATAATGTGGAACAGGTGATTGTACGGGTTCCAAATTCATTGGAGGAGGCTGCGATGGGATGTTGCTTGTTTTAAAGCCAACTGTTTCGGATACACTGATCTCCAAGTGAGAAGGGTAGGAACATATGGAGGTGTCATCCCGTAGGGAGGACGGCGGACTGTGACTACTTCCTGTCTGATTGGGAAAGCCTGGTTTTTGTAAAGCTGTGCTCCCTTGGTCCAGCGTCGGGATGGAGCAAAGGCCTGATGAGGAGTCCTTAGGGAAACACATCCCCCCAACTGTGTCCTCAATCTGAGGCCCGCAGACCCTGTTGGCTTCTTCTCTCAGCTGCATCTGTATGTATTCTGATTCGGAACTCTCTTCACCACTGTTCTTGTTCTTGAATGTGGCTAGAGCTGTCTGGTAAGCCAAATCCCTCAGAGATGAGTCACACAACCTCTCCTCAGCCAACACCTTGAAAATCCTCGCTAGGTCTGCTAAGGTGCCCACGGTACACTCTTGGAAAGGAACCATGCTCACTGTTAAGTCCTCCAACTTGACTCCACACATTCTCACCTTTTCAGCCAGATGGTTAGCAATGATGTTGTTGTCCCCCAAAGCCTGGAGCTTGTTCAGTGCCTCTGGCCTCTTCCCGAGGCGGATGAGAGACATGGCATGTACCAACTCCTCGGCCAGGCTATCACCCAACTTGAAAGTCAGGCTTAGCTGTCTCTCGTATGGGACCTTAGAGAGGATCTTAAAGGCATCCACTAACCCAGTCCCTCCTCTGGGCTCATCTTCTGCATGAGCTTCCCTGTCCATCTCTAACATCCCTTTCTGATGATATCCTTAACTAATGTATTTGAAATCAGATCCAACATTGTTTTGCCAGTTACTTCATCCCTTATGGTGTGTAGACGGCATCATATCTTTGATTCATCAACTTTATTCCACATAAGCACTGACAGGTAAACTGAAATGTAGAGACAAACATGTGAGTAAACTGGAAACATTTCAAAATACATCATACAAATCCTGATATATCAAATGACAAAAACATTGTGCTTTGTAATTAGATAATTCTGTAATGCTTTTTTAATGCAATAGGTTTATTTAGAATGAAAGTCCCCAAGAGCATCAATATTGATTCTACTCACACTAAAGACTACAAAGCAGCAACACTGCTTATTATTTCAAGTTTGCATAATCCTAGGTGGTGCTGTAAATGTAGGCCTACTACTAGGCCGCATACCTGGGTACATCAATTTAGTCCTTTAAGAAATTGCAATGTCAGCGATCGATATAAATCACGAAAGTGGCCTAATTATAGGCCTACAACACCATCATATAATCCATGTTGAAGTAGTAGTAGTAAACCCTGCGACAACAGTCATTCATTAAAACGGGTACAACTTACCGATAAGGAAAAGAGTAACAACAAATCCACCAGGTCACATATTATGTGATATAAATCGCGTTTACATTCTCGGAATTTATATTACGTTCTGTGGTTTTGTCTAGAAAATATACAGCTTTTGTCAAAATTGACTTATCAAATCAGGTTATGGTTAGGGTGAACTAAAATGCAAAACAAAAAATAACTTAGACATCAATTTGACAAAAGTTGCATCCCATTTTGGCACGACAGCATTCAGAATTTAGCCTCGAATCGAGAACACATTCTGTCTCTACACGCCGCGAACCAAGGAAACGATTTTCATTTCTGGGGTGTAGCTATACCTTGTGCTGATTCCTTCGCAAAACGTTTCGTCGGTCGCAACTTTTACTCCAAGCGGAAAACGCAAACGGACATCTTATATTGGACAAATGCGGGTATGTCCCTCCCCGTTTTGTTCAGTTGTCTTTGTGGCTTCCGTTTGGTTCATGAACGGTTAACCGTTTCCGTAATGAATACACCCCTGGTCTCAACCAACCTACAGCAGGAAGAGGAAAATAGAGGCCCAACTCTGCGGAAATTCTGGCTCCCTCCAGCAAATTGCGTTTTTTCGCCCACCAAACAAGAAGTTGTTGTGTTTTTATTTTAACCTCTATTTAGCTAGACAAGTCGGTTAAGAACAAATTATTAATTACAATAACGGCCTACACCGGCCGTGAGATGCAGTGCCTTAGACCACTGCGCCATTCGGGAGCCCATAGAGGACAATGAGATTGTCAAATTTGGTCAACAAAATAATGAATGGTTTATTTGCTACGTGAGGTTTATTTGATCAAATATACGTTTCGTAATGCTTAAGTTGTTACGAGTGTACTGATATAATATTGCTATTTTGGGGCTCAGCGGTCTAAGGCACTGCATCTCCGTGCTAGAGGCGTCTCAACAAACCCTGGTTCGATTCCAGGCTGTATCACAACCGGCCGTCATTGGGAGTCCCATAGGGCAGCGCACAATTGGCCCAGTGTCATTAGGGTTTGCCCGGGGTAGGCTGTCATTGTAAATAAGAATTTGTTCCAAACTGACTTGCCTAGTTAAATAAAAATATAGGACACGTGACATCCCAGCAACTTTGAGAAAAAACACTTCATATCGGAGTTGTCTCGAGATGGCTATGCATATTCATGCCATGAGGCTAGTAGCATACATCGCTCTTCATTGAATGCATGCGGTTGACGTCCAAAACCCTAATCAAATATTCAAAGAGATTACAAGCATGAAATGTATCCACCAATCCAAAGAAAGGCGGTAACTAGATTGTCAGTTGGGCTACCTTGTGGACAAAGATTCCCATTGTTAGAGCGAAGAGACATGTATGTACCTTGTCTGTATAGCCATAATCTTTCCCCCACAGTCGTTGCATCCAAACAGCGCAGTGGTTTCAACGGGCTTCCGTAAATTTGCTGATACGTCAACAGCCAAGATGGCGGACTGGAATCGAGGTAATTTGATAAGTGACACGTCTTCGTAATGAACATTGTTGACCAATGTTCTTAATCTAACATTTTTACGGACTAATCATTTTGAAAGAATTGTATGTAGATTGCTTTTTATGTGTGAAGTGTAGATTATCGCGCTTTTTATGTGTGAAGTGTAGATAGTCGAGCTAACGTTAGCTGTCTCTGGTCGTAGTTATATATTAAGTTTGTAAGCATTACGTTATTTTTTTTACGTGATATCTTGCTCGTATGTAAATATCATATTATTCACTCCCTGTGCTTGTCATGATAGGACAAGGTGCTGTTGACGATATGTTGGACGCGGAAAACAAGCTTATGGCTGACAATTTGGCGTCCAAAGTTTCCAGATTGAAATCGGTATGTATGACCACTGACAAATTACATCTAATTTACCGGCGGTGTGCTACCAACAGCTTGCAAATAAAGTAGCAGGCATAGCTAGTATTGTTGTACAAGTTAGCTGCTAATGTTAACTTAATTTAAAAAGTAAATAAAATAATTTATTGTTATTTTTAAAGCTTGCCTACGACATTGACAAAGAAGCAGAAGACCAAAATTCCTATTTGGATGGCATGGTAAGTCTTGAGTGGGGGCAGGGTAATCTGAATGTAGCTGTTTGTAGCAATTGGCTGTCTAGTTCTGCATCAGATGAGTTTCCTGATGTATGTAGTAGCAAGTTCAATCAATCCACTCTTCCTTTTCTGTTTTTAGGATTCCAATTTTCTGAGTGCTACAGGACTGTTGACTGGCAGTGTGAAGAGGTTCTCTGGCATGGTGCGATCTGGAAGAGACAATCGCAAAATCCTCTGCTATGTCTCAGTAGGACTGGTCTTTGTCTTCTTCCTGCTCTACTATCTCATCTACAGGGTCCAGAACTGAAGAGCTTTAACAAGAATGGACATTTATAGTGTGGCTGGCTACTTTCCTCTCAGTTATACCAAGAAAGACCAAATATAAACTTTTATTGTGAAGATTTTGGATAGGAAATCATCTCACCCATCACCCCCTCTCCAATTCTCGATATAATAATGTCTTCTGCTCGAAATGAAATACAGTATGTGCAGATGTGTATATAATTTGTCTCAGTTATATGAGAACTTTCATTGTATATACATTATCTAAGACCCCAGTCATGTAAAACTGAATGTTTGCCCTCCCCCCCTCATCCTTACCAGGATGCAGTTGAAAGCAGGATAGTCCTTTATTTACATTGATAAATAGCCCTAGAGATTGGCAGTGTGTCAAAGAATGTCCCAGTGCCCTTTTCACATTACTGAGCCAAGACAGGCAGTACTGACCATAGGTACAATAAGAGATTGTCCTCGGTTATGGCTTATTCTTGTGTTTTGTAATAGTAGTTTGAAGACATGCTCCGGTACTTTGGCGATTTAGTAAGTATTTTTTAAGACCTCCCGCTTTGGGCAGGATGTGTCACTGTGTAGTTCACACATGCATAATCTATGAGCAGAATTTCTGTTTTATCTCAACTAGCCATGAAATCCCTAGTTTGAAAGCAACCTTTTTTTCTGGAAACTGATGTAGTGTGCCATTTTCCATGAGCGTTACTTTCAGAACTACGGGCTAAAAAGTATACAAAAGTACTGTAGAATCTCTAAGACATTGCCTAAACTTTAACAATCCCTTATTCTGTGATATTAAGTTGTCAGCACCTGGCATGTAATTAACTGTTGTTGCATTTCCTAAACAACTACATAACATGATCCTACATAACATAATCCTTTTTTCCAGTGAGTTGTATAAATCCTTGTAATGTATGTGTAATAAACATTTTGATACTACAGTCGACTCCGGATAAGTGTGAACTCCACAGGTCCCAATTCAATTTTTCTTGCTCTGAATATCTGCTCCAGTGGTTCGTGTAGTTAATGCAGTCCTGAACCAATGGAGACATTTCACTTATCAGGAGTCGACTAGTTTACAGATGGTTGATTTTTACAGAGATGGCAAGACATTTAGATTTTAAGGATATTAAATGAGATTTTGTAAAAATCTGTTGTAAGTAATAATTTGCTCAATCTACCACTATCCAGATCTGAGTGATCCAATTAGTCCATGAGCCAGACCACCAAATATGGATCGTTGACGTCTTTAGTGATTTATGTCCCTAGAGGTGGGAAATGTGTGATACCAGTGCAGCAATGGTAGGTTTCTGTGTATCACTCTTTCATCCCTCCATTTTTCCCTTAGGGATTTTGCCCTACAATAAACAATGTGTAACAGTTTCGCTTCCGTCCCTCTCCTCTCCCTCAACCTGTGCTTGAACCAGGGGCCCTTTGCACACATCCACAAGTCACCCTCAAATCATCGTTACCTATCGCGCCACAAAAGCCGCAACCGTTGCAGAGCAAGGTAAATAACTAGGTTTCAGAGCGAGAAACGTCACTGATTGAAACGCTACCAGCACACATTGCTAACTAGCTTGCCATTTCACACTGGTTAAATATACAGAGTTATTGGTTTTAATTATGTATCATGTGAATCTAAGCGTTCCAAACTATCCATCAGACACACATTTTTGGAAATGATCAGGACAGACAAACTTTGACCTCTAGGGTACATATCAGAATGACCTGTGTTAATGGCTTTAAAAAGGAAACACTGATACATTTTAACATTTGTTTGACAAGTGGTTCAGAAAGGTTATAAAAGTACCTTTCAAATAATGATATATAACTAACTTTGAAAGCACCAGCTCCAAATATTGTTTAAAAATCGCCCATTTTGGAAGCTTAGCCATAAAATTCCATGTAATAGGGCAGCTATATTTATAGATTCTAACTTTGATAGGCACCAACTTGCACACACACAGCTAGAACAGTTTTAAAAGATTTGTAGAGACAGGGCCAGCACATAATTTACACATTAACCCCACAGAAGCCTTTTCCCAATATGAACGCCATGCATCTCAATTGGGTCTTATTGGACCATACCTGTTTGAAATACAGTATTATTGTAGTATGCTGAAAAATTCATTATATTGATATAATTATGTTAAAATATTCATAGTGATGTAGAATACAAAACCACATCAGCCAGGTGTGCCAGATATAAAGATGTTAAATTATTCACAGAATTGTGTGAAAAATGTGCCCAAAAAGCTGTCTGAATCGCTGTTTTCAGAAGAAATGATGGTCAATAGTTGCAACATTTCATCTTCAAACATGTAAAATGGATATGTACATGTGAATAGTCATGGATATGAGCTGATTAAAATGATATTACAATGTTATCCTTTTATGTTTTCATAAAGCAGAGGACTAGACATTTGCCGCATGCATTACAATGTAAATTCCATAGGAATGCCCATACGTTTTAACCTAATGGTGAGAGCAGAAAATCATTACATTTAGTTAATCTACATGAAGATGCATTGGTCTGTTACTAGAATATGAATGTAATTGGCCTGAACAGGCCCAACATCGGATTTTACTACACTAACCACGTTTCCATCCAACCATTGCCGGTACAATTCTATAAATGCCGACAATTTGTTTGTGGGATATGATTGTGTCGGTGAAAATAATTATGCGAAAAATGGCGGTGGAAACGCCTTTATGCGCAACTATTGATATAACCATCATATCGAAGTAAACTTGGGAGTCACACGACGATATGTTGTGTGGTCCTCCGGCTACGACCAGGGAAAGCATGCAGTTTATTAGGCTACAGATGAAGTCATGATGAACGTAAAAGGGTGGTGAATGTTGTGCAAGGTGATGAGCTTGATGCTCCTTTCCAATAAATATCGAGGGTCTTATTCTGGTGACAGATGCTTGACTGCCCTTTGACAAATACTTGTACTCTTATCTATAATAGTCTCATAATGTAGTTAGCCTACCCCTAATCTGGGAGCTGTTGGCTAGAGTGCATGTGCCAAGACCAGAGTGGGCACATTCGGTATATAATGCAACAGTTTTTGTGACAAAACCATCAGTAGAGTTGAAAATGAGATGGAACCTCATTTAACTTGTATTTTTCATTCGGTACATGGGAATTTCACGGTGACATTTATTTTTATGTTCACCTTTTTTCCCCCAAAATTTGTATTTTTTCTTTAACTAGGCAAGTCAGTTAATAACGGCCTACTCCGGCCAACGCTGGTCCAATTCTGCGCCGCCCTATGGGACCCTCAATCACGGAAGTGATTCAGCCTGGATTCAATCCGGGGACTGTAGTGACTGACGCCTCTTGCACTGAGATGTAGTGCCTTGGACCGCTGCACCAAACATCTCTGGTGGGAAAATTAGCATATTGTTTTATGCAGATTTTTGAATATTCGCATGAAAATCTGTCGCAAATTGGATGGAAACCTACTGTAATGGAATGTATGGTACAGCCTAAAGTCCTCATAATGAAAACAGCTACTAGGATAACGTGGTATTTCATTTGAATCAGCTCACATCCGTGACTATTCACATGTACTGTACATAACCATTTAACATGATTGAATATTAGCAATACTGCAATTATCGACCATAACATATTCAGAAATCAGCGTTTTGGGAAGATTCTCATTCAAGGGTTTTTCTTTATTTTTACTATTTTCTATAAGTCATCAAAACGATGAAATAACACATATGGAATCATGTAGTAACCAAAAAAGTGTTAAACGAATCAAAATATATTTTATATTCTTCAAAGTAGCCATCCCTTTGCTTTTGACAACTTTGCACACTCTTGGCATTCTCTCAACCAGCTTCACATGGAATGCTTTTCTAACAGTCTTGAAGGAGTTCCCACATATGCTGAGCACTTGTTGGCTGCTTTTTCTTCACTCTGCGGTCCAACTCATCTCAAACCATCTCAATTGGGTTGAGGTTGGGTGATCGTGGAGGCCATGTCATCTGCTACAGCACTCTCCTTCTTGGTCAAATAGCTCTTACACAGCCTGGAGGTGTGTTGGGTCATTGTCCTGTTGAAAAACAAATTATTTTCCCACTAAGTGCAAACCAGATTGGATGAGGTATCGCTGCAGAATGCTGTATTAGTCATGCTGGTTAAGTGTTCCTTGAATTCTAAATACATCTCTGACAGTGTCATCAGCAAAGCCCTTAGCCATGGTATATTGGCCATATACCACAAACCCCCGAGATGCCTTATTGCTATTATAAACAGGTTACCAACAGGATTACCAATGGCTCATGTGGTTGTATATTCTACATCGCTATGAACATTTGAAAGATATTTTAGGGCATACTACAATTATATTTTATACAGGTATGGTCATGCGAAATTGTCCAATAAGAGGCCATTGAGTTGTTTGGCGGAAAAATATTGGAAAAAGCCTTTGTGGGGTTAATGCGGGGATTCTCTGATGTATCTGCAAATCTTTTTTTGCACACAATGCAAATGCAAATAGTCCGGGTAGCCATTTCATGAGTCTTATGGCTTGGGGCTTGGGGGTAAAAACTGTTGAGAAGCATTTTTGTCCTAGACTTGGCACTCCGTTACTCTTGCCATGCGGTTGTAGAGAGAACAGTCTATAACTGGGGTGGCTGGGGTCTGACAATTTTTAGGGCCTTCCTCTGACACTGCCTGGTGTAGAGGTCCTGGATGGCAGGCAGCTTAACCCCAGTGATGTACTGGGCTGTACTTACTACCCTCTAGTGCCTTGTGGTCGGAAGCCGAGCAATGGCCGTACCAGGCAGTGATGCAACCAGTGCATACTCTCAATGTTGTAGCTGTAGAACCTTTTGAGGATCTCAGAACTCATGCCAAAACTTTTTAGTTTCCTAAGGAGAAATAGGCTTTGTCGTGCCTTCTTCATGACTGTCTTGGTGTGTTTGGACCATTCTAATTTATAGTTAATGTGAACACCAAGGAACTTGAAGCTCTCAACCTGCTCCACTACAGCCCCGTTGATGAGAATGGGGGTGTGCTCGGTCCTCCTTTTCCTGTAGTCCACAATTATCTCGGTTAAGTTGAGGGATAGGTTGTTATTCTGGCATCACCTGGCCAGCTCTGACCTCCTCCCTATAGGCTGTCTCGTCGTTGTCGGTGATCAGGCCTACCACAGTTATGTTGTCTGCAAACTTATTGATGGTGCATGCCTCGCAGTTGCAAATGAGAACTTGTTCTCAACTAGCCTACCTGGTTAAATAAAGGTTAAATAAACGTTTTACAATTTCTATTCTCATGTGTATATTGCCACCTAGTGGTGTAAAACTGAAACGAGATTTGAGCGTCGATTCGTGTGACGTCGTTTTGTTTCGGTAATTTCCGCTGCATCTCCTTCCTGTGAGACTTGACCGAAAAGCGTAAAGACAACGAAGGTAAGACGCCATTTCTCACCGTTTTAATACATTTGGTTTGAAATAATAATTGAATTGACGGCACAAATTATTATTATTTTATTCCAGTGCATGAGCGGTTTATGCTCAACGCAATATAATCGGGTCGGTGCCATATTCTCCGATTATTTTTCGGTCAAATTCGGCGTAAATCGTTAGACATAGGAAAATGGACGAGACGGACTCGGCAACGAAGGGACTAGTGTTGGACGAGGAGTCCATAGACGCTGCCGGAGAGCCGGTGGAGGAGGGGGTGGATTCGGATACTGAGTCGGAGGCCGAAGTCACCACGATGACAGTAATGGGAGAACCGGGGAACATCGAGATTGGGACCGAGTCCTTGCCGAACTCTGACGATGCCGAGACAGCTTTTGCAGGCAAGTTTGAGAATGCAGCCAGCTAACGTTACTGATACTCGTCAAGCTAGCTAAATGCCAGCTACACCTGTTTTAGCTCGTTAGCAAGTACCACATTATGTTTCCTAGCTAACTTCCTTTCATCTGTGCTAGTACTGTTCGTTACAATACTAGACGCATAGGCAAACACAAACAGGTTAGCTAGCTAGCTAAATCAACCAGTCTAACCTAATTCAGCTGCATTAGCTATAGTACCGTTACCCATTTTGAAACGCATGAACTAGCTAACTTATACATTTGATTATCAGCATAGCCCCTTACATGTACCTCCAAACATGTTATTTTCCGGAGATATTTGTATTTAACGTTAGGTAAAATACAGGTAATATTGCAAGACGCCCATGTTTCCAGTTTTATACATAATATTTGGTATTCAAATATTTGGGCACAGTCCTTGTTTTTGTTTCCCTATCAAATCAACTATCAGCATACCACTCTGCATCCCACTGCTGGCTTACCTCTGATTCTAAGTAGGGTTGGTCCTGGTAGCCCTGGATGGGAGACCAGATACTGTTGGAGGGCCAGTAGGAGACACTATTTCCTTTGGTCCCTAAAAATAAATATCCCAATGCTGCAGGGCAGTGATTGCCCTTTATAGGGTGCAGTCTTTCAGATGGGATGTTAAATGGGTGTCCTGACTCTGTGGTCACTAACGATCCCATGGCATTTATCGTGAGAATAGGGATGTTAACCCCGGGGTCCTGGCTTAATTCCCAATCTGGCCCTCATACCATCATGGCCACCTTAAATAAAACATAAATACATCAAAACTAATGTGATTCACATAGTGAGATCTACTACAAAGTGAGACAAGCCAGTCATGTAGGTAGAGTGCACTTGACTATTTCAACCTGTGATCTCTCACAACAGAAGTCACAACAGTCACTGTGGGGGATGTTCAAGCAGCCGAGGACAATGTGTTCACTGCCACCTCAGCCTCCATACCAGAGCATGTTCTTGTAAGTTCTCACATGGTGGTCATTTTGGATCTGAATATCTTGTGGTCTAGGCCTACTAGTGGATTTGTATTGTTTCTGCGTAGCTCAGTTGGTAGAGCATGACACTTGTAATGCAAAGGTTTTGTGTTCGATTCCCACGGGGGACCAGTACGAAAATGTGTGCACTCACTACTGTAAGTCACTCTGGATAAGAGAGTTTTCTAAATGACTCAAATGTTGAGCCCAAAATTAGAGCCCAACATGAGTATTTAACATATCTAGTCATAACGTATATAGTCTAGACTATATATAGTCATAATGTATATAGTCTAGACTATAGGACCATTCACTAGGTGTATATAGTCTAGACTATAGGACCACTCACTAGGTGTATATAGTCTAGACTGTAGGACCACTCACTAGGTGTATATCGTCTAGACTATAGGACCACTCACTAGGTGTATATCGTCTAGACTATAGGACCACTCACTAGGCGTATATCGTCTAGACTGTAGGACCACTCACTAGGCGTATATCGTCTAGACTGTAGGACCACTCACTAGGCGTATATAGTCTAGACTATAGGACCACTCACTAGGCGTATATCGTCTAGACTATAGGACCACTCACTAGGCGTATATCGTCTAGACTATAGGACCACTCACTAGGCGTATATCGTCTAGACTATAGGACCACTCACTAGGCGTATATCGTCTAGACTGTAGGACCACTCACTAGGCGTATATCGTCTAGACTGTAGGACCACTCACTAGGCGTATATCGTCTAGACTGTAGGACCACTCACTAGGCGTATATCGTCTAGACTATAGGACCACTCACTAGGTGTATATCGTCTAGACTGTAGGACCACTCACTAGGCGTATATCGTCTAGACTGTAGGACCACTCACTAGGCGTATATCGTCTAGACTGTAGGACCACTCACTAGGCGTATATCGTCTAGACTGTAGGACCACTCACTAGGCGTATATCGTCTAGACTATAGGACCACTCACTAGGTGTATATCGCCACATTTGTATTAGATTTTCCAACAACTAATCTGAAAAGAAACAGACCGTGGAAAACTAGACTCATATTTCACATCACCTACCCAGCAGCACAGACTGTGCAATGTAATGTTTCTCTCTGATCCTCCATCACATGATAGACTGGCAGGACCACCCTACAGATTGGCGACGGTCTCAATCCCCAGAAGGCCACTCTGATAGTGGTTCACACTGAAGGAATAGTGGACGCAACAGGACTGAAGAACGCTGCAGCCGCCATGTCCTCTGGTATGCACCAGGGAATCTCAATGTGCTCTTGACCTGTATTTTGTATGATACTTTTCATAGAAAGTATTGTATAAAATCCCTACCATCACCTATCATTACTGTGCTGGGAAAGTTGTTGTAATGGACTTGTAGCCAATAGATGGCAGCATCTGCTTTGACCTGTGTGCTTATATTCCAGAGATGCCTAACCAAGACAGGATAAATTAAATGATGTCTAAATCTGTATGTGGCCTCAGAAATATTGCCTGGCCAACTGACTCCTTGTTCTGGCCAAATGCTACAAGGACGTTACTTTCTTCTCCCCAATGAGTCTATCTGAGTACCTTCCCAACCCTTCACTGAATGTGAACACATTCGGGGCCGTCTGATTGGTCCAGAAACTAATGGGTTGGGCCAGAGTCAGAAAACACGTTGGTAAAACAGCGGTTTGAAAATGTGTCATTGGCTTTAATACTCTGATTGGTTTGAGATGATCCGATTGCTGTTGACTTTGTTTTGTACAACGCCCCTCATGCCCCCCCCTCACTACAAATGACTTCAATGATGGCAGTCTCAGACTAAAGTATGTAGTGAATGACAGAACAGCGGAAGAATTTAGTGTGTCGTCAGGCTATCTGAAATACATTTCAGGTGTCTCTAACTTCAGTGTTGTGTGTTGTCCCCAGCCCCCCAGACTCCCTCCACCCCAATGAATCCAGGGCAGGAGAAAGATGGCTCCAAGTACAACTGGGATCCATCTGTGTACAACAACGAGCTGCCAGTGCGCTGCAGGAACACCAGCGGCATGTTGTACAAGAACAGACTGGGCTCAGGTAGGGTTAGTTGGGCCACAAGGTGGAGCTCTTGGTTTGAAGATGAGGACAGCTTTCCTCAGCCCTGGCTGGAAACCGCAGCCACCCTGATGGTCTGTAATTGAAGTATCAAGACTGGAGAAATAAATGTGTGAACTTGTTGAGGAGCGGCGGTATAGGGAATAGGGGTGGTTCTCTGGAGTTGATTGTTTTAACAAATCCAGCTGCTAAAAGTTGTCTGAAAGAAGCCATATTTTACAGATGACAGATTTTCTTCCCTCAACTTGAGAATACATGGGTTATGGTGAATGAAGGGGCTAGGACAGTCTAAATAATTAACTATACATGTCCATCTCCATGTAAATAATTGCGGCCGTGTTGTCTTGTCTCTGCTGCCTGTCCAATCGACTGACAACCAGGTGGAAAGGGACGCTGCATCAAGCACAGCAACCACTGGTACACGCCCACTGAGTTTGAGGGCATGTCTGGCCGGGCGAGCAGCAAGGACTGGAAGAGAAGCATCCGCTATGCAGGCCGTCCCCTGCAGTGCCTAATCCAGGTGAGCAAGCCAGTCCACTCAGGCCACAGTCTGTCAGCCGTAACCGGCTCTGATGGAACTGTGCCACCTGCGGTCAGAAGACAATTAAGGGTGTATATACAGTGGCGCAGTGTGTGAACCTTGTGAAGACTTACAGAAAACGTTTGACCTCTGTCATTGCTAACAAAGGGTATATAACAAAGTATTGAGATAAACTTTTGTTATTGACCAAATACTTATTTTCCACCATAAATTGCAAATAAATTCATTAAAAATCCTACAATGTGATTTTCTGGATTTGTTTTCCTCATTTTGTCTGTCATAGTTGAAGTGTGCCTATGATGAAAATTACAGGCCTCATCTTTTTAAGTGGGAGAACTTGCACAATTGGTGGCTGACTAAATACTTTTTTGCCCCACTGTATACAATTAAGGATAAGGGGGCCAAATACTTTCGCAAGGCACTGTATATATATATCTGTATATATATATATATATATATATATATATATATATATATATATATATATATATATATATATATATATATATATATATATATATATATATATCAGTTTTTGATTTGTTAAAAAAGTTTGAAATATCCAATAAATGTCGTTCCACTTCATGATTGTGTCCCACTTGTTGTTGATTCTTCACAAAAAAATACAGTTTTATATCTTTATGTTTGAAGCCTGAAATGTGGCAAAAGGTCGCAAAGTTCAAGGGGGCCAAATACTTTCGCAAGGCACTGTATGTATGTATGTATGTATGTATGTATGTATGTATGTATGTATGTATATATATATATACATACATATATACATATATATGTATATATATATACATATACATATATACATACATACATACATACATACAGTGCCTTGCGAAAGTATTTGGCCCCCTTGAACTTTGCGACCTTTTGCCACATTTCAGGCTTCAAACATAAAGATATAAAACTGTATTTTTTTGTGAAGAATCAACAACAAGTGGGACACAATCATGAAGTGGAACGACATTTATTGGATATTTCAAACTTTTTTAACAAATCAAAAACTGGAAAATTGGGCGTGCAAAATTATTCAGCCCCTTTACTTTCAGTGCAGCAAACTCTCTCCAGAAGTTCAGTGAGGATCTCTGAATGATCCAATGTTGACCTAAATGACTAATGATGATAAATACAATCCACCTGTGTGTAATCAAGTCTCCGTATAAATGCACCTGCACTGTAATAGTCTCAGAGGTCCGTTAAAAGCGCAGAGAGCATCATGAAGAACAAGGAACACACCAGGCAGGTCCGAGATACTGTTGTGAAGAAGTTTAAAGCCGGATTTGGATACAAAAAGATTTCCCAAGCTTTAAACATCCCAAGGAGTATCAGACCACTGCAAATCTACCAAGACCTGGCCGTCCCTCTAAACTTTCAGCTCATACAATGGAAGAGTGGCAAGAAGAAAGCCATTTCTTAAAGATATCCATAAAAAGTGTCGTTTAAAGTTTGCCACAAGCCACCTGGGAGACACACCAAACATGTGGAAGAAGGTGCTCTGGTCAGATGAAACCAAAATTGAACTTTTTGGCAACAATGCAAAATGTTATGTTTGGCGTAAAAGCAACACAGCTGAACACACCATCCCCACTGTCAAACATGGTGGTGGCAGCATCATGGTTTGGGCCTGCTTTTCTTCAGCAGGGACAGGGAAGATGGTTAAAATTGATGGGAAGATGGATGGAGCCAAATACAGGACCATTCTGGAAGAAAACCTGATGGAGTCTGCAAAAGACCTGAGACTGGGACTTGTCTTCCAACAAGACAATGATCCAAAACATAAAGCAAAATCTACAATGGAATGGTTCAAAAATAAACATATCCAGGTGTTAGAATGGCCAAGTCAAAGTCCAGACCTGAATCCAATCGAGAATCTGTGGAAAGAACTGAAAACTGCTGTTCACAAATGCTCTCCATCCAACCTCACTGAGCTCGAGCTGTTTTGCAAGGAGGAATGGGAAAAAATGTCAGTCTCTCGATGTGCAAAACTGATAGAGACATACCCCAAGCGACTTACAGCTGTAATCGCAGCAAAAGGTGGCGCTACAAAGTATTAACTTAAGGGGGCTGAATAATTTTGCACGCCCAATTTTTCAGTTTTTGATTTGTTAAAAAAGTTTGAAATATCCAATAAATGTCGTTCCACTTCATGATTGTGTCCCACTTGTTGTTGATTCTTCAAAAAAATACAGTTATATATCTTTGTTTGAAGCCTGAAATGTGGCAAAAGGTCGCAAAGTTCAAGGGGGCCGAATACTTTCGCAAGGCACTGTGTGTGTGTGTATGTATGTATGTATGTATGTGTGTGTGTATATATATATATATATATATATATATATATATATATATATATATATATATATATATATATATATATATATATATATATATATATAAACTAATATATATAGATATAAACTAATTGTTTAGTAACCAGCCATATGATTGGTTTCTCAGGAGCACATCCTCAACCCCCATGCCGCCTCCTGTACTTGTGCGGCCTGCTGTGACGACCTCTCGTTGGTGAGTTAATTGACTTTACAGAGACAAAGATGTCGGTGAATGAATGTCTTTTGAACATGCCGGTAGCTCTAGGGATAGGACGCCACAAGGGTATAGGTGTAACAAACAGAACTGCTCAGTACAGGCTCTCAGTGTGCGGTTTGCATGACATGTAGACATTGGTCATCACTTCTAAAGGCCTGGTTGTGAAATTCTCATTTTACGTTTTGTCCAATCACATTCTCTTTGTCTTATATTTTCCCCTAGTGTACCAAGGATAGTCCATCTTACGCAGGGGAGAACATTAATATGGTATGTACCATTTATTTATGACATGCATTGCCAGCCATAATATAAACAACAATGAGCCAATCTTGTGTCTCTGCTAAGTGTGTGATAGTTGTTCCTCTGACTATAGCGGGTCCCTGGGCTGGCAGACATAAAGGATAGACTCTGGGGGACTGGTTTATTGTTTGCAAGATAAGGGGATAAATTGTTTCCTACAGCACAACATATATTTTGTTTCACAGCTGCTTTTGCCATCTGCATCAAATGCAATCTTTCATAACTTTGTTGATCACATGAAACAGAACATTCAGCTGCCTGTAAGCGTTACTGTTATAGAACTGCTAACTGTTTTTTACTTATTGTTAGTGAAACTAATTAATTAAGCTGACCAACAGTTCTCGAAGGTGTGGGAAAAACTGATCACATATTATTTCCACCACGACTATTGCTGACTAATCATTATACCAAAGATACTGGCAACTAATCCAAGATTTGTCATTGGTGTCTTTTCCAATGGGAGCAAATTAAGCAGTGGGCAGAACAAGCAAGGAGTTGGGCAGAGCCAAGCCCGAGCTAGCAAGATTCTATTGGCGTGTTTTAGCATGTATTTGCATATTTCTGTTAGGGAACGCCCACTCTGAAGTGCGCGTGTGCAATAGAGCCCTACAGTGGAAGTGTCATAATACCCATAAAACCTAGCAGTGAAACAGGGAAATGGTTCCAATCGTTTGTCCACCATTCATTTTTCCCATAGGGAATTTTAGAAACACTGAAAATATGGGCTGTGTTTTGATAACCATTTAAATCTCTTTTGGACAAGTTGACTTTTATCAATATGTTCATCTCTATTGACGCTCAGATCCGAAAATGCAAATTAGCATCAAAGTAGACGTCATGTAAGACTACAAATCCCTGCAAGCTCCTACACATCATCTCTAGCTGACACCTTTGCTGACAGGTATTGTGTCAATTTAAAAGTTGCATAAGACAGTTCACAGAATTGTACATTTATTTAAATGTATTCATTACTACATTTAGCTAACATTAGATGGTTAATCCAGAGATTTTTTACCTTTGCCTCGATTCGGGAGTCTCATCCAGCTCATCATGGCATTTGTAGTTCTTTATGATAGCCACATTAGCAGCTAATTAGCATTTAATTTTGGGGGGGTAAATACAGGTGAATATATTGATTTAAGTCACCTTGTTCAGAGAGATTTACACGATTATCAAAATGAAACTCCAGGGTAAGTTGACATGAAACACATACTTTATTTTAAGTGTATCTAAAATCCCCTATGGGATAAATGTAATTGTTGTAAAACAATTGGAACCCTTTCCTTGTTTGACCGCTAGGTTTTATGATATTATGACACATACTGTGGAACTCTATAACTCAATTCGCCCTTGCACTCCTAAACTACGCAATTTCTTGAAACCTTTGCAAAGGGTGAAGTCTATAAAAGTTAGTGCACTCTGTTTGTAAAATATTCTAATTTTGGTAACAGAAAACTGTATTGAGATTGAATGTTTAATCGATGAGAAAATTGGCAGAATATAGGCAAGGTTTCATCTGGCTCCATCTTCTCCTACTTTCCGCCACTAGACTTTCTCGCATCTCGGCCACTAGACTTTCTCTCATCTCGGCCACTAGACTTTCTCTCATCACCGCCACTAGACTTTCTCTCATCACCGCCACTAGACTTTCTCTCATCACCGCCACTAGACTTTCTCTCATCTCGGCCACTAGACTTTCTCTCATCACCGCCACTAGACTTTCTCTCATCACCGCCACTAGACTTTCTCTCATCACCGCCACTAGACTTTCTCTCATCACCGCCACTAGACTTTCTCTCATCACCGCCACTAGACTTTCTCTCATCACCGCCACTAGACTTTCTCTCATCACCGCCACTAGACTTTCTCTCATCACCGCCACTAGACTTTCTCTCATCTCGGCCACTAGACTTTCTCTCATCTCGGCCACTAGACTTTCTCTCATCTCGGCCACTAGACTTTCTCTCATCTCGGCCACTAGACTTTCTCTCATCTCGGCCACTAGACTTTCTCTCATCTCGGCCACTAGACTTTCTCTCATCTCGGCCACTAGACTTTCTCTCATCTCGGCCACTAGACTTTCTCTCATCTCGGCCACTAGACTTTCTCTCATCTCGGCCACTAGACTTTCTCTCATCTCGGCCACTAGACTTTCTCTCATCTCGGCCACTAGACTTTCTCTCATCTCGGCCACTAGACTTTCTCTCATCTCGGCCACTAGACTTTCTCTCATCTCGGCCACTAGACTTTCTCTCATCTCGGCCACTAGACTTTCTCTCATCTCGGCCACTAGACTTTCTCTCATCTCGGCCACTAGACTTTCTCTCATCTCGGCCACTAGACTTTCTCTCATCTCGGCCACTAGACTTTCTCTCATCTCGGCCACTAGACTTTCTCTCATCTCGGCCACTAGACTTTCTCTCATCTCGGCCACTAGACTTTCTCTCATCTCGGCCACTAGACTTTCTCTCATCTCGGCCACTAGACTTTCTCTCATCTCGGCCACTAGACTTTCTCTCATCTCGGCCACTAGACTTTCTCTCATCTCGGCCACTAGACTTTCTCTCATCTCGGCCACTAGACTTTCTCTCATCTCGGCCACTAGACTTTCTCTCATCTCGGCCACTAGACTTTCTCTCATCACGGCCACTAGACTTTCTCTCATCACGGCCACTAGACTTTCTCTCATCACGGCCACTAGACTTTCTCTCATCTCGGCCACTAGACTTTCTCTCATCTCGGCCACTAGACTTTCTCTCATCTCGGCCACTAGACTTTCTCTCATCTCGGCCACTAGACTTTCTCTCATCTCGGCCACTAGACTTTCTCTCATCTCGGCCACTAGACTTTCTCTCATCTCGGCCACTAGACTTTCTCTCATCTCGGCCACTAGACTTTCTCTCATCTCGGCCACTAGACTTTCTCTCATCTCGGCCACTAGACTTTCTCTCATCTCGGCCACTAGACTTTCTCTCATCTCGGCCACTAGACTTTCTCTCATCTCGGCCACTAGACTTTCTCTCATCTCGGCCACTAGACTTTCTCTCATCTCGGCCACTAGACTTTCTCTCATCTCGGCCACTAGACTTTCTCTCATCTCGGCCACTAGACTTTCTCTCATCTCGGCCACTAGACTTTCTCTCATCACCGCCACTAGACTTGGTGGTGAGGGGAAGTTCTAACCGGATGCTTCAGACTTTGGTTTCCCTTGTTGTCTGTGATTCTACTTTCCCCTTTCCTTCTGGTCCAGACTGGCCCGGTCAGACTGTTTGTTCCTTACAAGAGACGCAAGAAGGAGAACGAGCAGCCAACCACTCCAGAGAAGAAGGACCTCCCCCTCCCACCGCCCAAGAACATCACACTGGCACCGGGGGCAACATGTGAGTTACACACACACACACACACACACAAATACTCAGCTAAATGAGTACTAGGACAGAAGAAGAAGATGACTAATACAACTTTAAACTCACATACTCTTCAGATACCACAGACGGACGTTCTGACATCCTCCCCTTAACCTCTTGAATGAATGGAATGGAATGTTATTTGTTGACATGAAAATGTACAGACTTTAATGCTGGCATTAGATTTGGGGTGAGGTTTCCAGAATTTCTGGCCCAAAAATGAGGTCTCGTTCAGCGGGGACACCAGTTTTTCACAAGTTGGACTACTACTGAGCTAGCCATTGACAGCAACATTGTCCCAGGGGAAATAAAGCTTGTTTGAGCCTCAATCCAGCTCCCTGTTTTCTTATCACTTACCATGGTAATAGTGAGTCTGTTTCCTTTTGTTTATCTTCAGTTGCTGTGTTGAGGCTCTCCACCAAAACAGACTTGTACGTCTTTTTGAATTGTTTTATTACCAATATAGTTTCCACATTTGTTTTAGATCTACTGCATATTGGACCATATCTTTATGACATTGCATTGTTTTTGGCTGTCAATGTTCTGAGACCAGTTTTTATTTTAGATGATTCACAGCTCTATTGGCCGTATAGCCTAGTGGTTAAAGCGTTGGGCCAGTAACCGAAAGGTTGCTAGATCGAATCCCCGAGCTGACAAGGTAAAAAAAAAACTGTCGTTCTGCCCCTGGACAAGGCAGTTAACCCACTGTCCCCTGTCCGTAATTGTAAATAAGAATTTGTTCTTAACTGACTTGCCTAGTTAAAGGTTAAAAAAAAAAAAAAAAAGTATATATGTATGACATGACACAATGTATCTTGTCTTATAAAAAGTTGTTCCCAAGTCCCACTGACCCAAAACTCAAATGTTTTTATTCTGAAATCAATCAATGCGTTGTCTTTGTCTTCTTTCTGCACTCCAGTCACAGTGTCTCCGTCAGGCCAGATCACCACGTCAGGGACCCTGACCTTCGACCGGACGTCTCCCGGGGACGCCACAGCCCTTCTCTCTGAGGGCACGGCACATGGCGAGGTCTTCACCAGCACAGAAGGTACCTACAGTAGGTTACCACACCACCATCACACAGAAGGTACCTACAGTAGGTTACCACACCACCATCACACAGAAGGTACCTACAGTAGGTTACCACACCACCATCACACAGAAGGTACCTACAGTAGGATAGCCCTCAACCATAGTCAGGCATCCAATTCTCGAAGGTCTTCAGTTGAGAGGATATATCACAGAGTCCCTCGGATTAAACAAAGTGGTTTTGAATTAACAGCTGGATCCAAAATGCATAGCTAACTATTTCCACAAGCAAAGTGGACTCTATAGATGTATTTACCTGGTTTCCAGCGTAACATTTAACATATTGCCCTAAGAAAGCTGAACAATGGTCCTTGAGTCCTCTGCTCTGTGTGTCTGACAGACAGTGAGGGTGGACAGGGTCATGTGACCTGTGGTTGGTAGTGAGTGGTAGAATCCCTGGGAATCCCTGGGATCACTGGGCTCTGGCTGCCTGTCTGTGCCCGGCAGACAGCAGTCTGTATACACCCCCTATTAATCATCCTATCAGAACCCAGGGATGCCCGGGCCATGTATGTGTCCTGATTGGTTTGAGTGTGAGCGACGTGCGTTCCGTTCCTCTGTCTAGCTAACGAGCTCCTGGGGGACGCCTCCATATTAACTAAGCGCCTCTGTCAGGGATACCCGTCCGACCGACGCGCTCCACTCCCCGTGTGAAAAATGGCCACAATTACCATTTTAACCTCCCCCTTCTTTCCTCTCCCCCATTGATATTCTCCTATTTATTTGCATCCCTTTCTGTCTTTCAGGCTTGCACTGTTCTGTCCTCTCTTAAAGAACTGCAGTTTGCTCTCCGTGGTCTATACTGGATTGTAAACCATTTTGTGCAGAATGGCTGGCGTTTGCTGCTCAGTCACTCTACATTAAGAAGAGGGACTGACCCACGCACTCATCCACCCTCCCTGTGAGCCAGACAGGTATCCAGCAGAGTACTCAGCCAGCCGTAATGGTGTGAGCCGCATCCTCTGTGTGACTGCTGCCAATGTTAAGGTTAATGACGATCTCTGGGCTTAATTAGCCATCTGATTGGTGGTTCAGAGCAGAGCACGGACCTGACTAGCGTGGGTTGGTTGGCTAGCCCTTTCCTGTCCAGTAATGAACTTCTCTAGTTATTTAGTGAACTCTGTGTCAGTGGTGGTTCTTCAGGATGGCAGAGAGAGAGTAGGCCCTCTTGTGAAGCGACTGATGCGAAGCGTTGAATGGTAATGCTGTTATGTCCTTGATAGCTGCCTGGCAGCGATGAAACGACACGCTGCTCTATGAGGATGGTGGAAGATGTGGTTGTGAACGCAGACGTCTCAAAAGATGGAGCTGGATGACGTTTCTCTGTTTTGATATTATTGTATAGATTTGTGATGGTGATCCTGCTGTGCTGTGTTGAGTCCATGTCCCAAGTCTCTCTAACATCCCTCCTGTACTTGGTTCCTTCTTTGGTAGTGAACTTGTACAGTAGGTCATACCGCTACCCCCTATGTGGTACTTTTAGAATGAGATCATTGGCCAGAAGGGGAGGAGACTTGTATGGAAAGATATTAGAAGTACTTTGTTTTAACCTTGAGTTGTAGTCCCAGTTTCTTAACACTCTCCTCCATCTCCTACCTGCTCATGCGTCCTCCAGAAGCCTTTCTTCCTCCCTGCATCGTGCAGATCCTGGTCGCCCGAGGATGACGGTTGTCAGCAGAATCTGCCTCCGACCGATGCCCCATCCTAATTTAGAGTGCTGCTCTGACGTACTGTCATGATCCCCTTTCTCTCTACATAGGCTCTCACACACACACCTCTCATCACACTCTCTTCCCATCGCTCTCTCTCTGTTCCTCTCTCTCTCTCTGTTCCTCTCTCTCTCTCTGTTCCTCTCTCTCTCTGTTCCTCTCTCTCTCTGTTCCTCTCTCTCTCTCTGTTCCTCTCGCTCTCTCTCTCTGTTCCTCTCTCTCTCTCTCTGTTCCTCTCTCTCTCTGTTCCTCTCTCTCTCTCTCTCTGTTCCTCTCTCTCTCTATGTTCCTCTCTCTCTCTCTGTTCCTCTCTCTCTCTCTCTGTTCCTCTCTCAATTCAATTCAAGGGCTTTATTGGCATGGGAAACATGTGTTAACATTGCCAAAGCAAGTGAGGTAGACAACATACAAAGTGAAAAACAACAAAAATTAACAGTAAACATTACACATAGAGGTTTCAAAACAGTAAAGACATTACAAATGTCATATTATATATATATATATATATATACAGTGTTTTAACAATGTACAAATGGTTAAAGGACACAAGATAAAATAAATAAGCATAAATATGGGTTGTATTTACAATGGTGTGTGTTCTTCACTGGTTGCCCTTTTCTCGTGGCAACAGGTCACAAATCTTGCTGCTGTGATGGCACACTGTGGAATTTCACCCAGTAGATATGGGAGTTTTTCAAAATTGGATTTGTTTTCGAATTCTTTGTGGATCTGTGTAATCTGATGGAAATATGTCTCTCTAATATGGTCATACATTTGGCAGGAGGTTAGGAAGTGCAGCTCAGTTTCCACCTCATTTTGTGGGCAGTGTGCACATAGTCTGTCTTCTCTTGAGAGCCATGTCTGCCTACGGCGGCCTTTCTCAATAGCAAGGCTATGCTCACTGAGTCTGTACATAGTCAAAGCTTTCCTTAATTTTGGGTCAGTCACAGTGGTCTCTCTCTCTCTCTCTCTCTCTCTCTGTTCCTCTCTCTCTCTCTCTCTGTTCCTCTCTCTCTCTCTCTCTCTCTCTCTCTGTTCCTCTCTCTCTCTCTGTTCCTCTCTCTCTCTGTCCCTCTCTCTCTCTCTCTCTCTCTCTGTCCCTCTCTCTCTCTCTCTCTCTCTCTCTCTCTCTGTCCCTCTCTCTCTCTCTCTCTCTCTCTCTCTCTCTGTTCCTCGCTCTCTCTCTCTGTTCCTCGCTCTCTCTCTCTCTGTTCCTCGCTCTCTCTGTTCCTCGCTCTCTCTCTCTCTGTTCCTCGCTCTCTCTCTGTTCCTCGCTCTCTCTCTCTGTTCCTCTCTCTCTCTCTCTCTCTCTCTCTCTCTCTCTCTGTTCCTCTCTCTCTCTCTGTTCCTCTCTCTCTCTGTCCCCCTCTCTCTCTCTCTCTCTCTCTGTCCCTCTCTCTCTCTCTCTCTCTCTCTCTCTCTCTGTCCCTCTCTCTCTCTCTCTCTCTCTCTCTCTCTGTTCCTCGCTCTCTCTCTCTGTTCCTCGCTCTCTCTCTCTCTGTTCCTCGCTCTCTCTGTTCCTCGCTCTCTCTCTCTCTGTTCCTCGCTCTCTCTCTGTTCCTCGCTCTCTCTCTCTGTTCCTCGCTCTCTCTCTCTGTTCCTCTCTCTCTCTCTCTCTCTGTTCCCCTCTCTCTTTCTCTCTTCATCGCTCTCTCTCTCTGTTCCCATCTCTCTCTCTCCCTCTCTCTCTCTCTGTTCCTCTCTCTCTCTCTGTTCCTCTCTCTCTCTCTCTCTCTCTCTCTCTCTCTCTGTTCCTCTCTCTCTCTCTGTTCCTCTCTCTCTCTCTGTTCCTCTCTCTCTCTCTGTTCCTCTCTCTCTCTCTGTTCCTCTCTCTCTCTCTCTCTCTCTCTCTCTCTCTCTCTCTCTCTCTCTCTGTTCCCATCGCTCGCTCTCTCTCTCTCTGTTCCCATCGCGCTCGCTCTCTCGCTCTCTCTCTCTGTTCCCATCGCGCTCGCTCTCTCTCTGTTCCCATCGCGCTCGCTCTCTCTCTGTTCCCATCGCGCTCGCTCTCTCTCTGTTCCCATCGCGCTCGCTCTCTCTCTGTTCCCATCGCGCTCGCTCTCTCTCTGTTCCCATCGCGCTCGCTCTCTCTCTGTTCCCATCGCGCTCGCTCTCTCTCTGTTCCCATCGCGCTCGCTCTCTCTCTGTTCCCATCGCGCTCGCTCTCTCTCTGTTCCCATCGCGCTCGCTCTCTCTCTGTTCCCATCGCGCTCGCTCTCTCTCTGTTCCCATCGCGCTCGCTCTCTCTCTCTGTTCCCATCGCGCTCGCTCTCTCTCTCTGTTCCCATCGCGCTCGCTCTCTCTCTCTCTGTTCCCATCGCGCTCGCTCTCTCTCTCTCTGTTCCCATCGCGCTCGCTCTCTCTCTCTCTGTTCCCATCGCGCTCGCTCTCTCTCTCTCTGTTCCCATCGCGCTCGCTCTCTCTCTCTCTGTTCCCATCGCGCTCGCTCTCTCTCTCTCTGTTCCCATCGCGCTCGCTCTCTCTCTCTCTGTTCCCATCGCGCTCGCTCTCTCTCTCTCTGTTCCCATCGCGCTCGCTCTCTCTCTCTCTGTTCCCATCGCGCTCGCTCTCTCTCTCTCTGTTCCCATCGCGCTCGCTCTCTCGCTCTCTCTCTCTCTGTTCCCATCGCGCTCGCTCTCTCTCTCTCTGTTCCCATCGCTCGCTCTCTCTCTCTCTGTTCCCATCGCTCGCTCTCTCTCTCTCTGTTCCCATCGCTCGCTCTCTCTCTCTGTTCCCATCGCTCGCTCTCTCTCTCTGTTCCCATCGCTCGCTCTCTCTCTCTGTTCCCATCGCTCGCTCTCTCTCTCTCTGTTCCCATCGCTCGCTCTCTCTCTCTCTGTTCCCATCGCTCGCTCTCTCTCTCTCTGTTCCCATCGCTCTCTCTCTCTCTCTCTCTCTGTTCCCATCGCGCTCGCTCTCTCTCTGTTCCCATCGCGCTCGCTCTCTCTCTGTTCCCATCGCGCTCGCTCTCTCTCTGTTCCCATCGCGCTCGCTCTCTCTCTGTTCCCATCGCGCTCGCTCTCTCTCTCTGTTCCCATCGCGCTCGCTCTCTCTCTCTGTTCCATCGCGCTCGCTCTCTCTCTCTGTTCCCATCGCGCTCGCTCTCTCTCTCTGTTCCCATCGCGCTCGCTCTCTCTCTCTGTTCCCATCGCGCTCGCTCTCTCTCTCTGTTCCCATCGCGCTCGCTCTCTCTCTCTGTTCCCATCGCGCTCGCTCTCTCTCTCTGTTCCCATCGCGCTCGCTCTCTCTCTCTCTCTCTGTTCCCATCGCGCTCGCTCTCTCTCTCTCTCTCTGTTCCCATCGCGCTCGCTCTCTCTCTCTCTCTCTGTTCCCATCGCGCTCGCTCTCTCTCTCTCTCTCTGTTCCCATCGCGCTCGCTCTCTCTCTCTCTCTCTGTTCCCATCGCGCTCGCTTTCTCTCTCTCTGTTCCCATCGCGCTCGCTCTCTCTCGCTCTCTCTCTCTCTGTTCCCATCGCGCTCCCTCTCTCGCTCTCTGTTCCCATCGCTCGCTCTCTCTCTGTTCCCATCGCTATCTCTCTCTCTCTCTGTTCCCATCGCTATCTCTCTCTCTCTCTGTTCCCATCGCTCGCTCTCTCTCTCTCTGTTCCCATCGCTCGCTCTCTCTCTCTCTCTGTTCCCATCGCTCGCTCTCTCTCTCTCTCTGTTCCCATCGCTCGCTCTCTCTCTCTCTCTCTGTTCCCATCGCTCGCTCTCTCTCTCTCTCTCTCTGTTCCCATCGCTCGCTCTCTCTCTCTCTCTCTGTTCCCATTGCTCGCTCTCTCTCTCTCTCTCTGATCCCATCGCTCGCTCTCTCTCTCTCTCTCTGTTCCCATCGCTCGCTCTCTCTCTCTCTCTGTTCCCATCGCTCGCTCTCTCTCTCTCTCTGTTCCCATCGCTCGCTCTCTCTCTCTCTCTGTTCCCATCGCTCGCTCTCTCTCTCTCTCTGTTCCCATCGCTCGCTCTCTCTCTCTCTCTGTTCCCATCGCTCGCTCTCTCTCTCTCTCTCTGTTCCCATCGCTCGCTCTCTCTCTCTCTCTCTCTCTGTTCCCATCGCTCGCTCTCTCTCTCTCTCTCTCTGTTCCCATCGCTCGCTCTCTCTCTCTCTCTGTTCCCATCGCTCGCTCTCGCTCTCTCTCTCTGTTCCCATTGCTTGCGCTCTCTCTCTGTTCCCATCGCTCGCTCTCTCTCTCTCTCTCTCTCTCTCTCTCTCTGTTCCCATCGCGCTCGCTCTCTCGCTCTCTCTCTCTGTTCCCATCGCGCTCGCTCTCTCTCTCTGTTCCCATCGCTCACTCGCTCTCTCTCTGTTCCCATCGCTCGCTTCTCGCTCTCTCACTCACTCACTCACCTGGAAACATTCACACAATTAAGCCCTCGGCAAAGATTTTAGGAGCCACCTAGTGAAGAGAAAGGTAGACCCTCACCATAGTTGGTGGTTGATAGTGCACCAATAGTTGATAGTGCACCAGGCTGTTTCTGGGATTTAGTGTTTGTTTTCCCCCCGGTTATTAACTCTCTGATCTCCCCATCCCGGATCCGGGATCGGGAATACAGACTCAAGCTCATTACCATAACGCAACGTTAACTATTCATGAAAATCGCAAATGAAATGAAATAAATATGACATCTCTCAAGCTTAGCCTTTTGTAAACAACACTGCCATCTCAGATTTTCAAAATATGCTTCTCAACCATAGGAAAACAATCATTTGTGTAACAGTAGCTAGCTAGCGTAGCATTTAGCATTAGCGTTAGCATCCAGCAGGCAACATTTCAAATAAAATAATTTTCCTTTCGAAGAACTTCGGATGTTTTCAATGAGGAGACTCTCAGTTAGATAGCAAATGCTCAGTTTTTCCAAAAATATTCTTTGTGTATTAGAAATAGCTCCGTTTTGTACATCACATTTGGCTACAAAAAAAAAAAGAAAATTCAGTCCTCAAAACGCGAACTTTTTTCCAAATTAACTCCATAATATCGACTGAAAACATGGCAAACGTTGTTTAGAATCAATCCTCAAGGTGTTTTTCACATATCTCTTCGATGATATATCATTCGTGGAAGCATGGTTTCTCCTCTCTATCAAATGGAAAAATACTTGCACCTGGCTTTGCGCACCAATTTCGACGCAGGACACCAGGCGGACACTTGGAAAATGTAGTCTCTTATGGTCAATCTTCCAATGATATGCCTACAAATACGTCACAATGCTGCCGACATCTTGGGGAAACGGCAGAAGGTCTAAGCTTATTCCTGTCGCATTCACAGCCATATAAGGAGACATTAGAAAACAGAGCTTCAGAAATTCTGCTCATTTCCTGTTTGACGTTTCATCTTGGTTTTGCCTGTAGAATGAGTTCTGGGGCACTCACAGACAATTTGCAGGTTCTGAAACTTCAGTGTTTTCTTTCCAAAACTGTCAATAATATGCATAGTCGAGCATCTTTTCGTGACAAAATATTGCGCTTAAAACGGGAACGTTTTTTATCCAATAATGAAATAGCGCTCCTATAGATCCAAGAGTTAAACAACTACTCACCACGGACTGGCAGAATCCTTTTTTCCTTTAACGCATCTGACGAGCCCGACACCAATGATTTTCTTCTCTCTCGGGAACAGGCCCAGATCCCTGGGATTTGTGTGAGGAGGAGACAAAAAGGGGGCCAGAGGGCAGGCTGCCTTCTGAGAATTCATAGGCGATTGAATAAACCACCACTTCCTTACATTCTGCTAGCAAATGTGCAGTCTTTGGAGAATAAAATACCTACGTGGAAGATTAAACTACCAACAGGACATTCAAAACTGTAATATCTAATGCTTCATGGAGTTTTGGCTGAACGACGACACTACCAACATACAGCTGGCTGGTTATACGCTGTACCGGCAGGATAGAACAGCGGCGTCTGGTAACACAAGGGGCTGCGGACTATGTATTTTTGTAAATAACATCTGGTGCAAGATATCTAAGGAAGTCTCGAGCTATTGCTCGCAAGAGGTAGAGTATCTCATGATAAGCTATCACACTATCTACCTAGAGTTTTGATCTGTATTTTTCATAGCTGACAAGAAAACAAGAAAACCCTCACCCAGAGGCGGCGCTCCTAGTAGCCAGGGACTTTAATGCAGGGAAACTTAAATCCGATTGATCAAATTTCTATCAGCATGTTAAATGTGCAACCAGAGAGGAAACAACTCTGGACCACCTTTACTCCACACACAGTGATGCATACAAAGCTCTCCCTCACCCTCCATTTGGCAAATCTGGCCAAAATTATATCCTCCTGATTCCTGCCTACAAGCAAAAATTAAAACAGGAAGCACCAGTGACTAGATCAATAAAAAAGTGGTCAGATGCAGCAGATGCTAAGCTACAGGACTGTTTTGCTAACACAGACTGAAATATGTTCCGGGATTCCTCCAATGTCATTGGAGTACATCATATCAGTCATTGGCTTCATCAAAAAGCGCATCAATGACGTCGTCCCCACAGTGACCGTACAACCAGAAGCCATGGATTGCAGGCAAAATCCACACTGAGCTAAAGGCTATAGCTGCCGCTTTCATAGAGCGCGACTCTAATCCAGAAGCTTATAAGAAATCCCGCTATGCCCTCCGGCGATCCATCAAACAGGCAAACCGTCAATCCAGGTCTAAGATCGAATCGTACTACACCGGCTCGTCGGATGTGGCAGGGCTTGAAAACTATTACAGACTAGGAAGGGAAGCACAGCCGAGAGCTGCCTAGTGACACGAGCCTACCAGACGAGCTAAACTACTTCTATGCTCGCTTCGAGGCAAATAACACTGAAACATGCATGAGAGCACAAGCTGTGTGATCACGCCCTCTGCAGTCGATGTGAGTAAGACCTTAAAAACAGGTCAACATTCACAAGGCCGCAGGGCCAGGCGGACTTCCAGGACGTGTACTGCGAGCATGTGCTGACCAACTGGCAAGTGTCTTCACTGACATTTTCAACCTTTCCCTGTCCAAGACTGTAATACCAACTATGTTTCAAGCAGACCACCATAGTGCCTGTGCCCAAGAACACTAAGGTAACCTGCCTAAATGACTACCGACCCGTAGAATTCACGTCTGTAGCCATGAAGTGCTTTAAAAGGCTGGTTATGGCTCAAATCAACACCATCAGGCTGAGAGCTTCAAGTTCCTTGGTGTCCACATTGCCAATAAACTAACATGGTCCAAGCACACCAAGGCAGTCGTGAAGAGGGTAAGACAAAACCTATTCCCCCTCAGGAGACTGAAAATATTTGGCATGGGTCCTCAGATCCTCAGAAGGTTCTACAGCTGCACCATCGAGAGCATCCTGACTGGTTGCATCTCTGCCTGGAATGGCAACTGCTCGACTTCCAAGGCACTACAGAGGGTAGTGCGAACGGCCCAGGTCCTGCCATCCAGGACCACTATACCAGGCGGTGTCAGAGGAAGGCCCAGAAAATTGTCAAAGACTCCAGCCACCCTAGTCGTAGACTGTTCTCTCAGCTACCGCACGGCAAGCAGTACCGGAGCGCCAAGTCTAGTTCCAAAACGCTTCTAAATCGCTTTTACCCCCCCAGCCATAAGACTCCTGAACATCCAGTCAAATGGCTACCCAGACTATTTTCATTGCCCCCCCCCCCCCCCCCCCCCCCTCTTTACATCACTGCTACTCTCGGTTGTCATCTATGCATAGTCACTTTAATAACTCTACCTACTTGTACATACTACCTCAACTAACCGGTGCCCCCACACATTGACTCTGTATCGGTACCCCCTGTATATAGTCTCGCTATTGTTATATTACTGCTGCTCTTCAATTACTTGAATTCCATTGTACTTTTTTTGTTTTTTAAGCCCAACGCATGTTTCTCTAGAACAAATTTTAAATAATTCAAGACAGAAATCAAGTCAGGAACTATGTGGGACACTGGGCTGAAGGGAGTTGTAGTTTCCATTAAGCAAATTTTCAACCTAGTTCAGCACAGAAACAAGGTGTTTAACTACAATGACCATAATCCATTGCATCTGTTATTTGATACACTTTTACACAGCTCGCAGGCAGCTCTGCAGCAGGCTAGCCTCGCTGAATAGGATGACTAAAGAGATTTTTTTATTTAACCTTTATTTAACTAGGCAAGTCGGTTAAGAACAAATTCTTATTTGCAATGACGGCCTAGGAACAGTGGGTTAACTGCCTGTTCAGGGGCAGAACCTTGTCAGCTGGGGGATTTGAACTTGCAACTTTTTTTGGCTACTAGTCCAATGCTCTAACCACTAGGCTACCCTGCCGCCCCAGATAACGTTAGATGGGCTGGCTGGCTGACTGTTACTGCCTGGATGAGAAGATGACTTTAATGAATGAAAAATAATAATGTCCTCAAATAAAATCTAAGTACAGGACGGAAATATTATTTATCGTAATTTACTATTTTTCCTTTGTCTACCCAACGTGGATCTGACGGAGATGATGGAATATTTGGTTTTGGCAATTGAATTTTCACTATTTCTTTGCTTATCAGGTATACTAGATTAGGGTTGGAATAGGAACAGAGTTGGAGAACCCTGGTATAGACTGATGCACTCTCTGTCTGCCTGGCATGCTGTCTTTTTGTTTTCTTTGTTGTTCTCTCTGGCCAACTAGTTAGGATTGTACTGTCTGTTCTAGAGTCCTCTTCTCAACCCCTGATGCATCTGTCTTTTCAAGTGAACAATGAGGAACTAAGTTTGTTGAGGGAATTATTTCTCTCCTCTCCTAGGAGTGTTTTTGACTTTTATTCCCTCTGCAGTGGATGTTATGGGGTCTTGTGCACCTCCAGGACATTGATCCTCTAATCAAGGCTTTTACAGGTGGAGATCACAGGTGTCACTCTTCTCAGGAGTCTCTCTCCAGCTGTCCCTCTTTTTCTCTTTAGCTCTTGAATTCTCGCACACGCTCTCTCTCACTTTCTCTCTCCTTCTCTTCCTCTCACTCTCTCTCTGTCTCGCTTTCTCTTTGCTCTCATTCTGTATCTTTTTCTCTGACTTCCACATTTCTCTCTGTTTCCTTCACTTTCTTTCTCTTCCATATATTTATCTCGTCTCATCCCCAACTTTTTATAGCTCACTTTCCTATTTTTATCTCGCTCTCTTGTTTGCGCTCTCTCTCTCTCTCTCTCTCTCTCTCTCTCTCTCTCTCTCTCTCGCTTTCTTTCTCTCAGCATCCTTATATAATTCTGTATTACGATGCCCCAACACAAACAGGCCGTCCATCAACACAGCCGGAGTGATTGTCTCAGTGCTCTGGAAACTGCATACAATCAGTCTGTTTGCAAATATAGCCTTTTGTCTGTATTGATGTACTCCCTGCAGATCTCTCTTTACTCAAGCGTACACACACACCCGCATGCATGTCTACACACACCAGTGGCGGTCGGTGCCTTTTAAGATGAGGTCTATTTATTTATTTATTTGTGTTTATAAATGTATATTTAAAAAAAAAAATGTAATATGAGCAAGGTCTTATTTTTACAGCATATTGGATGACTGTCATTCATTTTCCATTCACCCAGTTCAATGTGACAGGTTGAGGCTACTTACATTCTCCCAATACTCATCATGAGGTTGCTACAGCCTATAAATGAAAGTTTACACAGTAGGTGCACACAGGTCAAGATAAAAATTTGAGGTGACAGTGACACATGGACAGACAGTGACACATTCAATATCGCCTTGCACACTCTTGCCTGCATCTAGCTGATCTAGGGTGCAATCATTAGTCCAACAGTTGCAAGCGTTTCTATTGGAACAAATTCAGGTATGTTTATACCCGCTTTGTTCTGTTTGCTTCCGCTTAAGAAAAGTTTTTCAACAGAGTTGGCGGAATGAATACACCCCTAATCATATGCAAGCAGTTCACTTATATAGAAACATACAAACAGCTCGTTGTATTCCTTCTTGCATCTACACGCTCTCCTCCTCTCACCTTTTCCTGCACAACACATCAGCTTTTTGTGACCAGGCCAAAAAATCTTTCCAATCCATACCTTCATATCATAACTGCTACACACACCCTACATCGTTGTCACCATATTAGCTAAAGTATCATCATAGTCAACATAGCTAATAGAACTAACACTTTAGTAAACCTGTTACAATCATGCAGTACAGTCAGTAAGCAGTTTAACAGTTACACCTGTGGCTCCGGTGGCAATAATTTAGTAAAACCAAAAGCTTACCTTGACTTGAAAGAGTTCCAGTGTTTTGATAATCATAGCCAGCTAGCTAACATAGCATCCCTCTGTTTGAGCCAGGTGTTTGAGTAGGCTAAACTAGATGGCTGCATTTGCTAGATAAGTGAGAAGAGAAAAAATTCTGAAATATCTCTCTTTCTCCACCTTCATTTTTGAAGAAATTATTTTGTTAGCTGTAGCATATGCTTTCAGTACTAGGTACATGTCAGTTCATGCTGCAAGAGCTCTGATAGATTGGACGATGTCCTCTGGAAGTAGTCATAATTACTGTGTAAGTCTATGGAAATGGTTGAAAACGGAGCCTCCTAGGCTTTATATTGAAGTCAATGTACTCGGAGGAGAACGGAAGTTAGCTGTCCTCCAGCAACACCATGGTGCTACTCTACAGAGTGCTGCTGAGTCTACTGTAGACCTTCATGGCTAAACAATTTGTTTGAATTATTTGTTGAAGTGAATATATTTAGTATAGTTTTATCTAAAAATTATAACTTTTTAAATGTTTGGCTTTGAAAAATAAATGAAATTCACTGAGGAGGATGGTCCTCCCCTTCCTCCTCTGAGGAGCCTCCACTGATACACACACACACACACCTTGTTTGATAGGTGGAAGATGTTAGCTGTTTGAAGGGGGAAAACCTTGTTTTGAATGAACAATCACAAGCTTGCATCACACCTGGTGATGTGATATGATGGGACTGGTCATTGTTGATTATATTTCCTTGCTCAAATGAATGTCCTCTTTTCCACCCCATGCATTGTATATAGAGTGCATTTGGCAAGTATTCAGACCCCTTGAGTTTTTCCACATTTTGTTACATTACAGCCTTATTCTAAAATGGTTTAAATTAAATGTTTTCCTCATCAATCAACATACACTACCTCATAATAACAAAGCGAAAAGTTTTTTAGAAATGTTTGCACGTTTATTAAATGGATACCTTATTTACAGATGAATTCAGACCCTTTGCTATGAGACTCGAAATTGAGCTCCGGTGCATCCTGTTTCCATTGATCATCCTTGAGATTTTTCTACAACTTGGAGTCCACCTGTGATAAATTCAATTGATTGGACATAATTTGGAAAGGCACACACCTGTCTATATAAGGTCCAACAGTTGACAGTGCATGTCAGAGCAAAAACCAAGCCATGAGGTTCAAGGAATTGTCTGTAGATCTCAGAGACAGGATTGTGTAGAGGCACAGATCTGGGGAAGGGTACCAAAAAATGTCTGCAGCATTGAAGATCTCCAAGGACACAGTTGTTCTTGAATGGAAGTAGTTTGGAACCACCAAGACTCTTCCTATAGCTGGCCGCCCGGCCGAATTGAGCAATCAATCAAGGAGAAGGGCCTTGGTTAAGGAGGTAACCTAGAACCTGATGGTCACTCTGACAGAGCTCTAGAAGGTCAGCCATCTCTGCAGCACTCCACCAATCAGGCCTTTATGGTAGAGTGGCCAAATGGAAGCCACTCTTCAGTAAAAGGCACATGACTGCCTGCTTGGCGTTTGGCAAAAAGCACCTGAAAGTCTCTCAGACCATGACAAATGAGATTATTGAGTCTGATGAAACCAAGATTGAACTATTTGGCCTGAATGCCAAGCGTCACATCTGGAGGAAACCTGGCACTATTCCTACGGTGAAGCATGGTAGTGGCAGCATCATGCGGTGGGGATGTTTTTCAGTGGCAGGGCCTGGGAGACTACACTGCATAGTGACACACAAAGTGCATTCGGAAAGAATCCAGACCCCTTGACTTTTTTCACATTTTGTTACATTACAGCCTTATTGTAAAATGGATTAAATAGTTTTTCCCCCTCATCAATCTACACACAATACTCCAAAATGACAAAGCAACAACAGGGTTTTAGAAATTTTGCAAATGTATAAATAAAATAAAAAATCACATTTACATAAGTATTCAGACTTTACTCAGTACTTTGTTGAAGCACCTTTGACAGGGATTACAGCCTTGAGTCTTCTTGGGTATGACGCTACAAGCTTCGCACATCTGTATTTAGGGAGTTTCTCATTCCTCTCTGCAGATCCTCTTGAGCTCTTTCAGGTTGGATGGGGAGCGTATGACTGCATGCAGGGTGCGTGTTCGTGTGTGTCTTGAGCCTCATCTCATGCTGTGTGTGTGTGTGTGTGTGTTAGGGCTCCTGTGATGTATGTGATGACGCTTGTCGCTCTCTGTCCTTCCATCTCCCTCTCTCCCACCGGAGTAGATGGGGCTTCTTTGTTTAGACTGTTGTTGCCCTTTTCTGTTCTGATGTGCTCTCTGGTACCGTTGGAGGAAGATGAAAGCCCACTAGTGATTTATCTCTCCAACGGTGTGCTGCTTGGTGGAACCCTATGATTATTAAACCTTCCCTGAGCCACAGCCACAGACCAGTGGAGGCTCCTCAGAGGAGGAAGGGGAGGGCTATCCTCCTCAGTGAATTTCATAAAAAATTGTAAAACATTAAAGTTAACCTTTTTAGATAAAACTAAACTAAATATAATCACGTGTCACCAAATACTTGTTATTTTGCAAAGAAGGTCTACAGTTGCCTCAAAAGCACTCTGTAGGGTAGCACATTGTGTAGCCGGAGGACATCTAGCTTCCATTCTCCTCTGGGTACATTGACTTCAATTCAAAACCTAGGAGGCTCATGGTTCTCGCCACCTTCCATAGTAATTATGACAACTTCTGGAGGACGTCCTCCAACCTATCAGAGCTCTTGCAGCATGAACTGACATTTTGTCCACCCAATTACAGGATCAGATAATTAATATAGTACTAAAAGCATAAGCTACAGCTAGATAGCACTGCAGTGCATAAAATGTGGTCAGTAGTTGACTCAAAGAGAGAGACAATAGATTAAGTTTTTAACAGATTAATTTATTTCAAAATGAAAGAGACGCAAGAGAGTGTATTTTTTTTCAGGGTCACTTACTTAGCTAGTAAATGCAGCTAGCTAGTTTAGCCTACTGATACACCCTGCTCAAAGAGAGGGATGCTATGTTAGCTAGCTGGCTATATTTTTCCAACACAACACTGGAACAGTCAAGGTAAGCTTTTGGTTTTACAAATGTATTGCCACCGTGGTCCGCTGGTGTAAATCTTACTGACTGTACACTGTAACCTTACTGCTTGATTCTATTGGGTTTACTAACATGTTTTTAAAAAATGTATCCTTTATTTAACTAGGTAAGTCAGTTAAGAACAAATTCTTATTTACATTGACGGCCTACACCGACCAAACCCGGATGACGCTAGGCCAATTGTGCGCCGACCTATGGGAATCCCAATCACGGCCGGATGTGATACAGCCTTGATTCAAACCAGGGTGTCTGTAGTGATACCTCAAGCACTTGGGAGCCCCGAGTGGCGCAGCGTTAGTTCTATTAGCTATGCTAACTATGATGTTACTTTAGCTAATATGGTGAGAACGATGTAGGCTGTTGTTAGCGGTTTTCTTGGAAAGGTTTTGTCGCCTGGTCACATACAGCTGATGTGTTGTGCACTTAAGTCCAAAAGTGAAGGGAAGAGGTGAGAGGAGGAAAGTGCATAGACACGAGAAGGAATACAACGTGGCTGCTATGAAAGTGAACTGTGTTTAAGTGTGAACAGCGGTGTATTCATTCTGCCAATTCTGTTGAAAAACTTTTCTTAAACGGAAGCAAAGGGAACAAAACAGGGATAAACGTACCTGAATTTATCCAATAGAAACTTTGCAACTGTTGTACTTGTCTCTCGACCTGTCTGCACCTACGTTGTAAATGTTCATTCATATGCTAGGTTGTAGCAACCTCATGATGAGTATAGGGAACATTTGAGTATCATGAAGTAGTCTAAACCTGTCGCTGTTACATTGAGCTGGATGAATGGAATATGAATGACAGTCATCCAATATGCTGTAATAGAAATAAGGACATGCTCATGAATATTTTTTTTTGTCCTCATCTTAAAAGACACTGACCGCCACTGCCACAGACGTATCTCTCCTCCTCCATGATGCTTGGACAATGGGTGGGGCACGCAGGCTTATCTGGCCTAATTTTCTCCCTCGTTCCACCCACGTTTCCCCCCTTTTCCAGTCTTATTTTGGAAGCATAAAATAAGGAGTCATGTCAGGAGTTACTAGGTGTGGGGCAGCTATTGTTGGGGTTGACATGATTTCAGAAGGTAGTTTTTGTCCTGTTTTTATTTTTATCTGGCTTACATATTAATTGGACGGGCCTAACATTCTTATCAATCGCTATTATCAAAAAATACACATTTAAATGCATATATTTGTTTTCTGTCAAACAATGTATTGATTGTTTGTATGAATACCAATGCCCTTATTGAAAGTATATCTTCACCTGCATTGCTTGCTGTTTGGGGTTTTAGGCTGGGTTTCTGTACAGCACTTTGAGATATCAGCTGATGTACGAAGGGCTATATAAAATAAATTTGATTGATTGATTGATTGATATTGGTTCATAATCCATATTCTACATTCCTTGCCTCAAATAATTAAGAAATGATTATTGAATACTCATTGTACGTTTGGAATGGAAAGGTTTAATCTAACCCCTCCCTCCTTCCCTACAGTGTTGACAGCTCTACCGGCACTGGCCATGGCCCCCCAGGCCAAGGTGGAGTCTCCATCCTCATCCCCGGGGCTGGTGAACGGGGGGCTGGAGGTGTCTGGAGTCAGGGAGGGCCAGAGGACATGGATTTACCTGGAGGAGACGGCCAACAGCCTGCTGAGCACGGTGCAGCAGCTCAAGGCACTGATCGACCAGGCCAAGCAGGCCTGCCACTGCCAGCCAGGCCATGATGCCTTCAGCCAGGACAAGATCCACGGCAGCAGGAAGGAGGTGAGGGGACTGGAGGAGAACCCTGGTGGTTAGTCCAGGGTCATGGTCATTATGGCACAATGTAGTGAAAAGTTTTCGCACTGTAGCATTTTCTTCTGTTTTGTGCCTATTGAACATGACCATGGGGAAATGCTGGGTGTCTTGAGGTGTTTAAAAAAAATGAAAAAAATAAAGAATTTTAGTTTGACTTCTATTTGCGGTCTTCCCTCCTGCAGTGTACACTCACCCAGCCCTTCCAGAGTCAGATATCATTCCAGCACCCAGACGACCCAGAGGGGAAGAGAGGCTCAGAAATTACAGAGATCATTATCAAGGTACATGGAGAGACCTCTCACTCTCTTTCTCTCATTTTCCCTTTCTCTCTTTCTCTCTCTCTTTCTCTTGGCTGTGTTCCATTCAGTCCATTAAAGAGAAAAATACTATTTTATCCAGGTCTCCCCTTGGAGGATAAAACTGTCAGAGCTGGTTGAAATATCATGCCTGCTACTTCACACACATAAACAATATAGATACGAGAGAAACAAACAACCTTGAAGCCACATGACTTATCCCACCTGAGAGCATTTGTTAGATAGAATGGGGGAAAAGGGAAAATGTAACCCTGGTATCATATCAACAAAAAAGCCAGCGGTGACATTTTGTGCCTCTTGGTTCCCCTGGAGAAGCAAACCTCTTCTATCATGCTAAGTATGACCTGCGTTATCTGATTTCCAGTTCATTTTCAAATCAATTCTATCCCTTTTTTAGATTGTAATTTGATTCCATTCTGTGACTTTCTCTCCCACAGCAAATGTGCGTGAACTGTGGACGGGAGGCCATGAGCCAATGCACGGGATGCCACAAGGTCAACTACTGTTCCACCTTCTGTCAGAGAAAGGTAAGACTTAACCCTCTACAGACCGTGTCACTGAACTAAGTTGTCAGGGGTCGTGTCAGCTCGGCTTCATTTCGCCTAGCGTTCTGCAGGGCATAAAAGGTCTCTTAGGACCCATGAACATGTCATCAAGTCTGTTGATTGGATCACAGCCCACCACCCTCCCCACTACTGATCAGTGGTGGGGGTGTGATTCAATCAAACAGCCTACTCTTAGGAACCAAAAACAGGCAAAATGAGGGAAAAACATTACATTCTGAAATTGTGTCGAAATTGAATCGCCCCCTCAACTCACCCGCCGCTGACCACTTGTCTCAGTCCTTTAGTCTGCCTTATTCTTATTGCAGGACTGGAAGGAGCACCAGCACAACTGCTGCCAGACCAGTGGGAATGTGGCTGTCCAGGAGGAGGTGCCCATGTCAACCATAGACATGGACAAAGTCAAGGTCTAGCAGGTATAGACACTGAAAACAGATTCTGTAAAAACAGCAAAGTCCTCCTTTCAATACCTTGGAGACTTGAGCATGGCCTCTCATTCAGAACTCAGCCAGCTGGAATTTAAGTGCTGCTGCTGCTCTTTTGAATACATCAAAGATAGTTGTTAGACTTTGTCATGTCCCTAGAGCATGCATTTGATGATAGCTGGGATTTATTTTACACCAAACAGAGGTTTTGCAGTATGCTATTACATTGTCTCCTGTCTGAAGAAATAAATGTGAAGATTTTGACTCCTGAAAACACAACATTACACCCCGGGACCTCTGTCAATGTGTTTCCTCTAACAAATGGAGCTCAGAGGCCTGTGTGCTTCAGATGATCAAGTATTTGAAGAGTAGTGATTGCTTCCCTCAACCCACACTGGTGTCTAGTTAGATTTGTAAATGTATCGATTACTGAATGACTGTACGTTTCAAATGTAGTCCACTACCAGGGTTTAAAAACACAGAATGCCTGTTGCCGAAAAAAGACTTGCTCTAACAATACATTTATTTTATTTAACATGTTTTATGTATTACATTGGCTCTGTCCTACGTTGAATGGAGCAGGACAGGCTGGTAAACAACAGTAGGTTATACACTGCTTCAAAAAATAAAGGGAACACTTAAACAACACAATGTAACTCCAAGTCAATCAGACTTCTGTGAAATCAAACTGTCCACTTAGGAAGCAACACTGATTGACAATAAATTTCACATGCTGTTGTGCAAATGGAATAGACAACAGGTGGAAATTATAGGCAATTAGCAAGACACCCCCAATAAAGGAGTGGTTCTGCAGGTGGTGACCACAGACCACTTCTCAGTTCCTATGCTTCCTGGCTGATGTTTTGGTCACTTTTGAATGCTGCCGGTGCTTTCACTCTAGTGGTAGCATGAGACGGATTCTACAACCCACACAAGTGGCTCAGGTAGTGCAGCTCATCCAGGATGGAACATCAATGTGAGTTGTGGAAAGAAGGTTTGCTGTGTCTGTCAGCATAGTGTCCAGAGCATGGAGGCGCTACCAGGAGACAGGCCAGTACATCAGGAGACGTGGAGGAGGCCGTAGGAGGGCAACAACCCAGCAGCAGGACCGCTACCTCCGCCTTTGTGCAAGGAGGAGCAGGAGGAGCACTGCCAGAGCCCTGCAAAATGACCTCCAGCAGGCCACAAATGTGCATGTGTCTGCTCAAACGGTCAGAAACAGACTCCATGAGGGTGGTATGAGGGCCTGACATTCACAGGTGGGGGTTGTGCTTACAGCCCAACACCGTGCAAGACGTTTGGCATTTGCCAGAGAACACAGAGATTGGCAAATTCGCCACTGGTGCCCTGTGCTCTTCACAGATGAAAGCAGGTTCACTCTGAGTACATGTGACAGTCTGGAGACGCCGTGGAGAACGTTCTGCTGCCTGCAACATCCTCCAGCATGACCGGTTTGGCGGTGGGTCAGTCATGGTGTGGGGTGGCATTTCTTTGGGGAACCTCACAGCCCTCCATGTGCTCGCCAGAGGTAGCCTGACTGCCATTAGGTACCGAGATGAGATCCTCAGACCCCTTGTGAGACCATATGCTGGTGCGGTTGGCCCTGGGTTCCTCCTAATGCAAGACAATGCTAGACCTCATGTGGCTGGAGTGTGTCAGCAGTTCCTACAAGAGGAAGGCATTGATGCTATGGACTGGCCCGCCCGTTCCCCAGACCTGAATCCAATTGAGCACATCTGGGACATCATGTCTCGCTCCATCCACCAATGCCACGTTGCACCACAGACTTTCCAGGAGTTAGCGGATGCTTTAGTCCAGGTCTGGGAGGAGATCCCTCAGGAGACCATCCGCCACCTCATCAGGCGCATGCCCAGGCGTTGTAGGGAGGTCATACAGGCACGTACGTGGAGGCCACACACACTACTGAGCCTCATTTGGACTTGTTTTAAGGACATTACATCAAAGTTGGATCAGCCTGTAGTGTGGTTTTCCACTTTAATTTTGTGTGACTCCAAATCCAGACCTCCACGGGTTGATCAATTTGATTTCCATTGATAATTTTTGTGTGATTTTGTTGTCAGCACATTCAACTATGTAAAGAAAAAAGTTTTTAATAAGAATATTTCATTCATTCAGATCTAGGATGTGTTATTTTAGTGTTCCCTTTATTTTTTTTGAGGAGTGTATATAAAACACACAATTACAAATCAATGACCTTGTTGATTGTCCTCTTTCTTGTTCCCAATGACTGCCTGCTGTGAGAGATTGCGGGATGTTGTATGACCTAAATAATTCTGCAAAGTCACATTGATATGTAATGACTCTACTGAGAATTTCACACGGCTTGTCATTTTAACATCTTTTCTATGTAGCTTGCAACAAACCCGCAAACTGAAAATGCATTTCAAACCAGCTTGCTTTGAGTTTGACTGGGTGAAAATATGTTTTGATTACATTACACAGTAACACAGTCAATGCATTTTCAACACAATTTTCATTTGTACATTTCCACAAGGATATTGACTTGAGATGGTGAATGAACTTTGCCCTGAGTCAGGAGGTCATGCAGGGCAAGAGTTGTTTGACACATAGGCAACTGCGATCCACACACCCACTGTCTCTGTGGACATCATCGTTAAGTGTGTTACTGCCATGGTTATTATTTAATGGATGGTGGACATGATTGCGATTATCTGAGCTTTTCTCAGTGATAGCTGTCAACTGCCACACAGCTGCACTGATGTGGATTAATCCAATGGATTAAAGCTGTCAGGTGACTGGAGGAGGGGAGGATGTGTGTGCTGCAAACAGTACGACCCGCTGTCTTTCTGTGAAGACCAACAACATCACTACTCAACGGAGAACTAGTATGAAAAATGAGGGTCAATTTGAGACTGCTGTTCAGGGATTGGAAGAGTTTTGAGACCCACAATGACCTACACAACTTTCTGGGGGAGTCCTCCTGACTTCCTGTGGCCTCTGGAGGCAGTAATCACAGTAAGCCCAACAACCAGGTTTTTGGGAATGAAAGGTTAACCTTATCCAGTATATTCATTTGACAGGTATGTCCGTTTCAGATACAGAGGTCAGTCATGTTCTCTTGTGAGGTCACCTCGACACATGCTGTTGTCACCAATGTGTTCTCTCACTCTCCCCTTCTGTTCCTCGTTTAGTTAGATTAGAGAACTAACCAAATAGAATGACTCATGGAAGAAAAATGTTCCTTATGCAATGGAGCACTGCACAATGACCCCGGCCTCAGCTCTCCAACACTGAGCACACAGCCTTGTCTTGTCTGGCGTTGTAATCCCCTGCATCTGTCAAACTCACACGTCACTCTCCGTATCAGGCATGAAATGACTGCTGCTGTACCGCACCGTGGCTGCCCAACCACCACTGGGCTGAGCCTGTGTCCACGGCACATGGAGGGGGAGTGGAAGGAAATTAACAGTGGTTCTAATCTGATGCCCTGGACTGAGAGCCACTCTGTTGAGTTTGTCCCATTTGGTATATTTGACAAGGACTTCAGCTGCAAGGAAGGGGAGAGGGTGAAGGTAGAGGAGAAAGGGGGAGGAAATTGAATCTACCCCACCTCTACCCCTCTCCACTTTCCACCTCCATGGAGGATGTGTAAGCCCTCTACAATGTTTTCCCTTCTCCCCTCTAACCCCTAATGCTTTTCTCAAGGTAGATAAAAAAAAAAAGAATTGTGGAATGTTGCACACCTCAAAAGCACCCAAGCTAGTAGCTTAAATCAAAACGGCTTATGAGAAACCTGACCAGAGGAAATAACCCTGAAAGACTACTACTATTGGGTCGTTTGGCATTGTTATTTGGAGCCTTGTATTAGTCTTTCAAGATGAGGTTCTGGTTGGGGGTTATTTGTACATTTTCTAGATCTGGAAGCTCCTATGAATTCCCTCTGTCATGTAATGATTCTCTTGTATGCCTCTGATCAACACCTATCCTTAAAAGAAGAAAAAAAATCATTGTTTATTTGCATTTGTCAATTTCTTTGGGTTGGGTGGGTGGGGGTTACAGGTATATATGAATGTGGCAGTGCTGGCAACACTAGCTGCAGTAACCCATGGGGAGGGGGTCACACTCAGACATTCAGAGAGGGGGTATATTATTGTGACCTTGGTCGCGCAAAATCGAAGTCTGACTGCATGGAGATGCTTGGGAAATATGGTCAATACGTGGGACCGTATTGTGGGTGTTTCAGGGAAAAGGTGTAGAAGGTGTAGGCGTCCAGATTTTGCAGCTCTTTCAGAACATCAGCTATCTGGATTTGGGTAAAGGAGAAATGGTGGGGGTTTTGGCAGGATTATAAATCCATGGCTTAAAAACTAAGTTGTCATTGTACACTGATGATTCATGTTTTCTTTTAAAACCACAATTAGTCTCTCCACGGCCTCATAGAGGATCTAGATACTTTTGCTATCTTCTCTGGATTAAAACCAAATTATTATAAGTGTACTATTTTACGTATTGGATCACAAAAAAAATGCACATTTTACATTACCATGTAGTTTACCAATTAAATGGTCTGACGGAAATGTGGACATACTTGGTATACAAATCCCCAAAAATAGATAAGATCTTGCTACCATGGAAAGGAAAATACCTGTCTATTTGTGGAAAAACACCCTGATTTAACTCTTTAGTCACATCACAGTTTATCTATTTGCTTATGGTTTTGCCTACACCTAGTGACCTGCTTTTTAAATTATATGAACAGAAAATATTCAATTTTATTTAGAAGGGCAAGCCAGATAAAATTAAAAGGGCCTATTTATATAACGAATATGAATTCGGAGGGCAGAAATTATTAAATCATTAGACCTCTCACTAAAGGCATCAGTCATACAAAAGTTATGCTTCAATCCAAACTGGTTCTCTAGTAAATTGGTAGGAATGTCTCATCCTATGTTCAAGAATGGCCTTTTCCCCTTTATTCAGATTACACCTGCTCACTTTCGGTTGTTTGAAAAGGAAATAATCTCCAAAATATCTTTATTTTTTAAACAAGCCTTAGAAAGTTGGTTGCAATTTCAGTTTAATCCACTTGAAAAGACAGAACAAATAATACAACAAATATTGTGATTAAATTCAAATATACTAATTGATTTTTAAAAAAAAACTATTTTTTGAAATGTTTAAAAAAAGGTATCATTTTTGTGAATGATATCATAAATAGGACTGGGGGAGTTATGTCACACATGCAGCTAACACAGACATATGGAAATGTCTGCTCTACCTAAAATTACAACCAATTAATTGCAGCATTACCAAAAAAATGGAAGATAAAAGTAGAAGGGGGAAAAAAGTAAGGAACTTGTATGTCGGCCCTGTATTACAGAACATAAATGGTTCAAGAAAAGTGTGATAAATAAAAACATATACCAATTTCATTTAAGGACTAAAAACGGACAGCTGTGCCATATAAATTGCAAAATAGTTGGGAAGAGATTTTCGATGTACCCATTCCATGGCACATGGTTTATGAATTGATACGCAAAACAACGCCGGATTTAAAACTTCAAATTATTCAATTTAAATTACTATACAAAATTCTCGCAACTAATAGAATGTTATATATATATATATATATATGGGGGATACAATCTTCCCAGCTCTGCAGATTCTTCTGTGAGGAGGCAGAGTCATTAGATCATTTATTTTGGTATTCTCCATATGTAGCTCGTTTTTGGTCACAGGTCCAGGAATGGCTGAAGAATTGCAACATTTGCCTAGAAATAACGCTGCTGACAGCAATACTGGGTGATTTGAAAAGCCATAATCAATCAATAATATAATAATTATTTTAGCAAAAATGTTTGTAAATTAAAAATAATCTCTAGAAGCTATGAGAATAGAAAGGTTCAATTATTTTGTAAAACATCACAGCACAGTTAAATAGAATATTAGAATTAAATTAGAATAGAATTAAATTAAATATAGATATGAGGGGTTGAATGGAGCTGAAGGGTGGGACTAATAACAAGATAAACAATGTAAAACATACGGGATCTGTAAAATGTATATAGGTTCAGAACTTTTGTGAAATAGCATAGTTACAAATCAAAATGGATGGACATCAGAAATAGAGGAAGGACTAAGAACAAACAAGAGAGAACTATTGTAAAGTAGACTGTGTCTGTAAAATGTGTATAAGAAGGTAAAAGCAGAAGTGTTTATTAGTTTACTCCAATTGGGGGATCGGTGGTAGGGTTTGCGGGGAATAATAATAAAGGTATATTTAAAAAAATAACTATATCTATATAGGTATGTGTATGTATATATGAGTATGCATATATATATTTACCAAAAAAAAGCTGTTAATTTACACACTTACTTTGGGTGATGTAGTGTATAAACTATGTGGAAAACTGCTCGTCGAACATCTCATTCCAAAATCATGGGCATTTTAATATGGAGTTGGTTGCCCTTTGCTGCTATTACAGCCTCCACTCTTCTGGGAAGGCTTTCCACTAGATGTTGGAACATTGCTGCGGGGACTTGCTTCCATTCAGCCACAAGAGCATTAGTGAGGTCGGGCACTGATGTTGGACGTTTAGGCCTGGCTCGCAGTCAGCGTTCCAATTCATCCCAAAGGTGTTCGATGGAGTTGAGGTCAGGGCTCTGTACAGGCCTGTCGAGTTCTTCCACACCGATCTTGACAGTTCATTTCTGTATGGACCTCGCTTTGTGCATGGGAGCATTGTCATGCTCAGGAAAGGGCCTTCCCTAAATAAACTGTTGCCACAAAGGTAGAAGCATGGAATGGTCTAGAATGTAATGATAATATTTCCCTTCATTAGAGTTAAGGGGCATAGCCCGAACCATGGAAAAAAGCCCAAGACCATTATGCCTCCTCCACCTAACTTTACAGTTTGCGCTATGCATTGGGGCAGGTAGCGTTCTCCCAGATTTGTCTATTGGACTGGCTGATGGTGAAGCTTGATGAATCACTCCAGAGAACAAGTTTCCACTGCTCCAGAGGCCAATGGCAGCAAGCTTTACACCACTCCTGTCGATGCTTGTCATTGCACATGGTGATCTTAGGCTTGTATGTGGCTGCTCGACCATGGAAACCCATTTCATGAAGCTCCCAACAAACAGTTCTTGTGCTAATGTTGCAACGTCCACGATTTTTACAGATGCGCGCGACACTTGGCGGCAGTAAGAAAGTCATCGCCATCTGCACGCATTAAACAGCCTAGATTTACATTTTTATTACTTGTAAACAAAATCACTTTTTGGGGTTCTCATACGCTTACAATGATATTCTGATTCTTGCTTGAACCGTTGCTAAGATTTATATTTAGTTGTGATCTTTGCAAAATAACAATTTGGGTGCAGCAGTTGTTAGCTAGAATGCTAAACATTCATTGATTACGGCTGTAGCAAAAGCTAGCCAAAGAGACATTTTACTAGTTGAAGTGTTTTTTTTGTATAATGCAGTTGATTTGTGATGATGACACAAACATTTATATTAAACAGGACATTCATATGAGCCTTAATCCAATTATAATCCAAAAGTAGTGTGAAATGCACTCATAAGCAATATGTAAAAATAGGCCGGCGCTCTATAAGAACTCCCCCTTGTTCTGCCACCAACTTGCGCGTATCACCCTCTTGCGGCAATGTTTGCAAACACAAAGAGGTTTATTACGGGAAGCCAAGGTCATATTTTTCCATGTTCTGTTCCAGTTAAAGGGTTGTTCAGATCTGTGGACCATACTTTTTTAATGGCTCGCTCAGAATATGAGCTTTCCAAAAGTTGTTTACATATTATAGAGATCAGTCCTGTTGGGAGCCCAGATAATTGAGTTCTAAATCCCAGGGGACTCCCTAAGCCAGTATAGCTGACCTAAGTAAATATTTGTAAAAAAGAGTTACCTGGTTATGTGTCTTTCAGATCTTGGAATGTTCTCAAACCATTACTGTCCATGATATCGGCAACTGTATGGATTCCACATTTGAGCCATGGTGGGATACAAAAGTCCACTCTACATATGTATCGCAAGGCATTATTGTGACATTTTGGAGTATGGGCATGCCATTTTGATTCCCAGAAATACAGTATAAAGTGTGGTGCTCCTACATCTTTCCCTTTTTGCAAGTTTTAATTTTTTTTTTTATCCGGGCTCACTTACCTTGCCATATACACTGTGTACAAAACAGTAGCAACACCTGCTCTTTACATAAGACTGACCAGGTGAAAGCCATGATCCCTTATTGATGTCTTTTGTTAAATCACCTTCAATCAGTGTAGATGAAGGGGAGGAGACAAAATATTTAAGTGCCCTTGGTAGTAGGTGCCAGGTGTACCGGTTTGAATGTGTCAAGAACTGCCACGTTGCTGTGTTTTTCACACTCAACAGTTTCTGTGTGTATCAAGAATGGTCCACCACCCAAAGGACATCCAGCCAACTTGACACAACTGTGGAAAGCATTGGACTCAACATGGGTCAGCATCCCTGTAGAACGCTTTCGACACCTTGTGGAGTCCATGCACTGGCAAATTGAGACTGTTCTGAGGGCAAAAGAGGGTGCAACTCAATGTTACGAAGGTGTTCCTAATGTTTTGAACACTTGGTGTACATTTTGAAACCGCTATGGATTTTATCCCAATAGCCAGAAGGGGGAGACAAGGGAAGCGTTGAACTACAGAAATTCAGCCGTGGCAATATATTCATTTTGACAATAGATATTCTTACGGCTCTGCTGAGGTCGGATGGAATTGAGTTGAGCGTTCTGTTAAAGTTTTTGGCAATGGTTTTATCTGAAGAAGGAAATATATCTATTCCCAAATATTGAAAAAGGGAAACTATTGTGATTCCATAAGAAGAGAGTACTCCATCGGGGGCTTGAGAGGCAGTAGGGCATATTTGGTTAGATCTATTTCATAACTTGAGATGGCGCTGAATTTGTCTATGATCTTCAAAGCTTTTGGGGGGGATTGAGATACTTTATCTAAACAATGTAAGATATCGTCAGTGTATAGTAAGATGATGTAATCTGTAGAAATGAGAGATATTGGTGAAATTTCTATCGATTTTCAAATAGCCTGGACCAGGAGCTCCATAGACAATAAAAATAGGAGGGAAAAAATATGGGATCACCTAGCCTGCTACTTGTAGTTACGGAACAGAGTAGTAGTAGCAGGTAGTGCCTTTTATTACTATGGCTGAGGGATTGGCATATAGTATTTTAATCATATTAATGAAATTGGAGCCAAGCCACATATGAACACCTATCCTGTACCCCAAGTTATAAGCAACAACAAGCCCCAAATGATGAACACCTATCCTGTACCCCAGGTTATAAGCAACAACAAGCCACATATGATGAACACTTATCCTGTACCCCAGGCTATAAGCAACAACAAGCCACATATGATGAACACCTATCCTGTACCCCAGGTTATAAGCACCAACAAGCCCCATATGATGAACACCTATCCTGTACCCCAGGCTATAAGCAACAACAAGCCCCATATGATGAACACCTATCCTGTACCCCAGGCTATAAGCACCAACAAGCCCCATATGATGAACACCTATCCTGTACCCCAGGCTATAAGCAACAACAAGCCCCATATGATGAACACCTATCCTGTACCCCAGGCTATAAGCAACAACAAGCCCCATATGATGAACACCTATCCTGTACCCCAGGTTATAAGCAACAACATTGCAGTGAGTCACTCATGCATTCTCCCAATGTGTTCTTCTTTACTGCTGCAATTTGAGCTTTTCTATTTGGGTTGCCAGTAGGGGAGCTGGGGAAGTGTCCGTGGGGAGTAGGCACCTTGCCATGTCAGTGGATGACAAGGCCTGCGTCCCAAATGGTACCCTATTCCCCAAAAGCACTGCTTTTGACTGATAGATCCTGTTGAGACATGACATTTCATATTACTATGTGTGTATGCTATGAATCCCTGTGCTACTGACTGCTTTCAAATCAGTGTGCACCCTGTAGGCTAGCACCTGTTGTGAGATTTGTGGTCTATTTGTGACCCAGGCCAGGGGCACCTGAGGAAAGATTTAACCCCAGGAGAACAGGGACACTTCTACCAGGGTGAGGCTTTCCAAACGATGCTGCTGCTGGTGCTACAGTTTCCTTTCTCATTCTGTGACCAAGTTCCATGAAAAGAGGTTTCATTGGAGGGAGTCTGTGTGCAGGAGGATGCACTATTAATTTATCTCATTATGGTTAGATGGCTCACTTTTAACTCCTTTGTCTAGACTTGTTTAGGCTTGGACCCTGTGTGAATCTGTAACCCTTTCAGGAAAAGTGCCTCGGGATTTTTTTAAAGAATTTGTCACCATATAGAGTGACTGAGCATTTATCCCAGTTATTAGTGCCTGTAGTCTGGATAAACCCAGCTGGAAAGGCCAATATGAAGAAAAAAAACATCTGAGACACCTCAGTCTGTCATACAAGCCACACAATGACATTGGAAAATGTACAAAGAGAGACAAATTTCCCTCTGAAGTTTGGTCTTTGAGAGCCCAGGGTTGTGAAGAGGAGCTTTGGACTTGGACATCAACTTGCTAAGCAGGGTGGAGTATCCCAGCTGTCATTTGATGTTATCCTTTATTTTAAGAGTAGCTTCGCCTCCACATTCCTCGTTATTGCTGACATAAACACTCACCCCACTCCAGTAGTTACTTTGGATCATGGGGAGGTCGGGAGGGAGTTAGAAGAGTTGTCCTTGGCCATCTGTTGGCAGACAGTCCGATGCTTTGTGATTGTAATGAGAGATGACACACTCAGGTCTACTTAAAAGCTTGGGAGTGAGACACCCACTTCCTTCTCTGTCCACCCACCTCCACAATTTCACCTCCATAATCACATTTTACAGCAGTCCTATCCTAAGATTGTTCTTCTCTGCTTTCTCTCCATTCTCCTAGTTGAGATAGACTTGAATATCTTTGAATAAAATATGCATCAGCTGTCTTGGAGGAGAGTGAAGAAGAATGTCGTAGTGTAAGCGAGACCTTTTCATGAAGAGGTGTGTGAAAAACAAAAGTTTATGGAAGGACTGACATTAAACCTTCAACTCACACAGCTGTTATGTGTTCATATATATACAGGGTGATTAGCATTTCTGGTCACTCTTCTGAATGCCCTCAATTGGAGTTGACTTTTATGTTAGCACATCAACACTAGTTTACCCTACCCTGATTTTGAAATGGAACTAATGTTTTTGGCCTCTGTCTTCACCTGATGTTGTTGCTAGGCTAACCTCTGTCATCCACCTGTGGCTAATGGACCAATCATCCTGGGGGGGAAGAAGTGTGTGGATTTAAATTACTCTCTCAATACCTGTCACACTGCAAGCAGATGCAAGCAGATGGTGTCTGAAATTGCTCCATCATGTTTAATCCTCCCTCCCAAAGCTTTCTCCTTGGGTTTGAACCATGACTCTTATTTTTTGTTATTTTCATGTCTTGGATACATGATTTGAGCTGCTAGGCAACACAGAGGAAACTTTCTTTGTTCTTTTGCCCTTTCAGTTGACCGCTTCTCAGTTTGTCAAAGCCTCAATTTCCGTACAGGCGTGAGGGATATTTTTTAAAGAGGTTTCCTTTTGTTGTGACGATCTTTATCAGACTAAGTCAGGAGTCATCTCAGGATTTGCAGTATTGTCGTGGTTGTGTGGAGAATTGTATTTTTTTGTTGATGAGAGGTAGGTGTGATGCAGTGGTGGCGTGGACTATGTTTTTAACCCTGGTCCTCAATGTTCAGAAAACAGAAGTCCTCATTTTAAGTGAAAAAACATTTCATCTTAAAGATTCATTTTGTACACATTCAGTTACCTCTAATAACCTCAGAAATGGCTTCTATTTCTGAATATATTTTTTAGTTGAAGGGATTCAATGCTATTCCTCACCACAAAGATTTCCACAATAAACATTGAAACGGCGTACGGCCAGCTGACAAACAAACATTTCTGTCACAATAAGATCAATCACAAGCTTAAATCAACAGAAAACAACATTATGTACAAAAATAAAATCCCAATTGGGAGAAAAATATGTAATGGCAAGATATACTGTACAACAAAGCTCAGATTTGATATTGTCACATCTATACAATGTTATCGTTTGTGCTTTCTTGTCCATTTATTGGCGGTGGTGGCTTACCCTGGCCCCAGATCTGTTTGTGCTGTGTTGCCAACTCACATTGCCATAGGAGTTGGCCATAAGAGTTTGCGAGACGGCACAAACAGATCTGGAACCAGGCTAGCTGTGCCGTCTTGTCTACCGGTATGTACAGCAGCTGTGGATGAATTTCTTGAAGTAGTTCCTGAACTCTGTGTTGAAGACCGTGTAGATGATGGGGTTGACGGCGCTGTTGACGTAGCCTAGCCAGGTGACAATACTCATCAGGGCGGGGGGGATGAAGCAGGTGGCACACAGGGCCCGCATGGTGTGGACAACGAAGAACGGGGTCCAGCAGAACAGGAAGACACCTGGGATTGAATAGACACACACATACACAGAGGTAGTCAGGCACATACACAAGCGCACAAACGCAGGAAGCTACATGGGAACAAGCATAGGAAAACATGCACACAGGTACGCACAGGCAGAACGGCACGAATGGGCACAGACACACACACACAAAGAGGGAGGTTTAGATTTCGCAAACCACAGGGATCGCAGTAAAATTACACCTCTAAGACTTCTCTCATTTATGAAAGGATTGTATGTCAGGCTAACACAGGCTTGAAACTTTATTGCTACGCTTGCGTTCCCAATGGCACCCTTTCCCCTTTTATAGTGCTCTACTTTTTGATCAGGGCCCAAAGAGCTTTGGTCAAAAGTAGTGCACTTTATAGGGAACAGGGTGCCATTTGGAGCGCATACCACATTTAATAAAACTGGAATTGCTCAATATATGATGAGTTTTACTTTGAGGACATGAATGAGCGGCCAATGGGAAAAGATATAGCTAGCAATAATGATCAAGTCAAACACAATCAAAATCAAAGACTACTGTAAGCCGCCCCCCTCCTAAAGCCCCATCCAGATGAATGTATTTCAGATTGAAGTAGCCTGAAGAGGCACTGCTGAATAGATTCTACACATCACTGAGAGCTCAATTACATATACATCATGAAGTGTGATCATATCCCCATGGTGTGATATAGATGTAATTTTTTTTAAAGTGCAAAAAAAATGTTAAAGTGTAATTTCCTATCAGCGTGACGCGACTATGGTAATAAAACGGAACCGATCTGTATTGTAAGTAGGAAAATTACATTTTCAATCAAACACTGGCCCATACATAAACCAATTGCTCATACAGGAGCAAAGTATATTGGGTGAATACTTCAGATATAAGCAGAACCTTGCCAGATCAAATGATGTTTGTATGTAAAGAAGTATGCCTGCAGAAAAATGAGACGGGTGTATACAGGTGTAGGGTATATATAAGATAAACTGTGCTACAAATGCTCCTCCACCACCGTTCGAACTACACCAGTCAGCCAGCTTCCCTGCCTAGCCCCCGCTCGGCTGAATAATTCAGAAATGCTGATGAGATTTCTATTAATAATCTAGAATGGGGGTTAGGATGAGTGATGGATCAGAAACAAACTGTTCCATCCTGCATGGGGAGGTCTGGGTTCCATCCCAAATGGCACCCTATTCCCTATATAGTGCACTACTGATCATAGCCATATGGGCCCTGTTTAAATGTAGTGCACTTTATAGGGAATAGGGTTTCATTTGGGACATATCCCTGCTCTGAGCACCAACTCTCTCTGGAAGCTGGGCTTTCCTTTCTCCGACTCATTCACTTACTGTGGAGGGAGGGCTTTGGTTGAACAACTGAATGTGAGGCAGAAATAGCATTTGATTTTTTTCCATCGGTTCAGCATTCCTCAGAGAAGCTCAAGCTGTGAATAAAGTCTCCTAGTCATCTAATGTAGGTCCCTCAGGAGCATGAATAAGATAGTCTTATCCAATGTAATGTAGAGTTCCTTCCCACCAGAAATCTACCTTGGTTTGTGTTTGAACCATTGAATAATATTAGAGATATCCATCACTCCTGCCATTCCCCTCTGGCTGGGCCAAGGAGAGACCCTTCACACACAATACCCCATAATGACAAAGTGAAAACATGTTTTCAGACATTTTTGCAAATGTAATGAACATGCAAAAGTTTACATACACTTAGGTTGGAGTCATTAAAACTCATTTTTCAACTACTCCACAAATTTCTTGTTAACAAACTATAGTTTTGGCAAATTGGTGAGGACATCTACTTTGTGCATGACACAAGTAATTTTTCCAACAATTGTTTAGAGACAGATTATTTCACTGTATCATAATTCCAGTGGGTCAGAAGTTTACATACAGTAAGTTGACTGTGACTTTAAACAGCTTAGAAAATTCCAGAAAATTATATCATGGCTTTAGAAGCTTCTGATAGGCTAATTGACATAATTTGAGTCAATTGGAGGCGTAACTGTGGATGTATTTCAAGGCCTACCTTCAAACTCAGCGCCTCTTTGCTTGACATCATGGGAAATCTAAAGAAATCAAGACCTCAGAAAAAAAAATTGTAGACCTCCACAAATCTGGTTCATCCTTGGGAGCAATTTCCAAATGCCTGAAGGTACCACGTTCATCTGTACAAACAATAGTACGCAAGTATACACACCATGGGACCACGCAGCCGTCATACCGCTCAGGAAGGAGACTCGTTCTGTCTCCTAGAGATTAATGTACTTTGGTGCGAAAAGTGAAAATCAATCCCAGAACAACAACAAAGGACCTTGTGAAGATGCTGGAGGAAACAGGTACAAAAGTATCTATATCAACAGTAAAACAAGTCCTATATCGACATAAGCTGAAAGGCTGCTCAGCAAGGAAGCCACTGCTCCAATGAAAGGCTGCTCAGCAAGGAAGAAGCCACTGCTCCAAAACTGCCATAAAAAAAAGCTACAGTGTGCAACTGCACATGGGGACAAAGATCATACTTTTTGGAGAAATGTCCTCTGATCTGATGAAACAAAAACAGAACCGTTTGGCCATAATGACCATCGTTATGTTTGGAGGAAAAATGGGGAGGCTTGCAAGCCGAAGAACACCATCCCAACTGTGAAGCACGGGAGTGGCACCATCATGTTGTGGGGGTGCTTTGCTGCAGGAGGGACTGGTGTGCTTCACAAAACAGATGGCATCATGAGGTAGGAAAATTATGTGGATATATTGAAGCAACATCTCAAGACATCAGTCAGGAAGTTAAAGCTTGGTCGCAAATGTGTCTTCCAAATGGACAATAACCCCAAGCATACTTCCAAAGTTGTGGCAAAATGGCTTAAGGACAACAAAGTCAAGGTATTGGAGTGGCCATAACAAAGCCCTGACCTCAATCCTATAGAAAATGTGTGGGCAGAACTGAAAAAGCATGTGCGAGCAAGGAGGCCTACAAACCTGACTCAGTTACACCAGCTCTGTCAGGAGGAATGGGTCAAAATTGAAGGCTACCCGAAATGTTCTACCGAAGTTAAACATTCTAAAGGCAATGCTACTAAATACTAATTGATTGTATGTAAACTTCTGACCCACTTGGAACGCGATGAAAGAAATAAACGCGAAATAAATAATTCTCTCAACTATTATTCTGACATTTCACATTCTTAAAATAAAGTGGTGATCCTAACTGACCTCGGACAGGGAATTTTTACGAAGATTAAATGTCAGGAATTGTGAAAAACTCAGTTTAAATGTATTTGGCTAAGGTGTATGTATACTTCCGACTTCAACTGTATATACAGTACCAGTTAAAAGTTTGGACATACCTACTCATTCAAGGATTTTTCTTTATTTTTACTAGATGAAGCTGTTTGAGAGAATGCCAAGAGTGTGCAAAGCTGTCATCTCGGCAAAGGGTGACTACTTTGAAGAATGTCAAATATAAAATATTTTTTGATTTGTTTAACACTTTTTGGGTTACTACATGATTCCATATGTGTTATGTTGATGTCTTCACTATTATTCTACAATGTAGAAAATAGTAAAAATCAAGAGTAACCTTTTGAATGAGTAGGTGTATCCAAACTTTTGACTGGTAGTGTGTGTGTGTGTGTGTGTGTGTGTGTGTGTGTGTGTGTGTGTGTGTGTATATATATTGTAATTCATAATTTTTTTTGCTCAGATAACTTGCGGGACCAAATAAAACCACCTGTGAAATCCGGCCCGTGGGCTACCAGTTGGGAAACCTGTCATAGGGCGCCTTATTATAAACCCCCAGGGCCAGGATTAGGAAAGCGTTATCTAATGGAATAATGTGTTTCTGAGTCAGTTCTGACCAGACAGCTCCAACACTCCTGCTATTTGGAGTTGTTGTAGATCCATTCTCACCTCCTACTATTAAATAAAGAAAAGGATGGAAGGCTCGAGTGAGGCTGGTTGGAATGGTGTCTTCTCTCCAAGAGTCCCCTATTTTCAGACACCACCTGACTTTGAGGCATCTATTAGTCTTTTCCCCACATAACTATGTATTTACAATGTAGACTACTACTGCAGTGTAAGTTACTATTTCTGTTAGTATCCTGATTCAGATAAGATCAACCGTTATTTCCAATCTATTTCATTGACTTCAAATAAAATTTTATTAGTCACATGCGCTGAATACAACAGGTACCTTACAGTGAAATGCTTACTTACAAGCCCCTAACCAACAATGCAGTTAAAAAATAAATAAGAATAAGAGATAAAAGTAACAAGTCATTAAAGAGCAGCAGTAAAATAACAATAGCAAGACTATATACAGGGGGTACCGATAGAGAGTCAATGTGTGGGGGCACCGGTTAGTCGAGGTAGTATGTACATGTAGGTAGAGTTATTAAAGTGGCTATGCATAGATAACAACAGAGAATAGCAGCGGTATAAAAGAGGGGGGTGGGGGGGCACTGCAAATAGTCTGGGTAGCCATTTGACTAGATGTTCAGGAGTCTTATGTCTTGGGGGTAGAAGCTGTTTAGAAGCCTCTTGGACCTAGACTTGGCGCTCCGGTACCGCTTGCCGTGTAGTAGCAGAGAGAACAGTCTATGACTAGGGTGGCTGGAGTCTTTGACAATTTTTAAGGCCTTACTCTGACACCGCCAAGTATAGAGGTCCTGGATGGCAGGAAACTTGACCCCAGTGATGTACTGGGCCGTTCCCACTACCATCTATAGTGCCTTGCGGTCGGAGACCGAGCAGTTGCCATACCAGGCAGTGATGCGACCAGCTGTAGAACCTTTTGAGGATCTGAGGACCCATGCCAAATCTTTTCAGTCTCCTGAGGGGGAATAGGTTTTGTTGTTCCCTCTTCACATTGACTCTTGAACACAGGGTTTGAAATACTCCCTGATAGCTCCCTCAAATTCAATACTATAGGCCACGCTTCAGTTCTGACATGCCTTTTCAATGAATTCACCAACATTAATCTACATCATCCCTGGATAGATAGACTCAGATAGCACAAGGACACAAGGCTAATTGACGGTGACAGAGTTTCTCTCTTTCTCCCCGCTCCTTCCCCTCTCCCCTTATCTTTCTCCCCCTTTTTCTTTCTCTGTCCTAGTAGACTCATTGAGCTCTGTATTTGTGTACGTGTGTGTGTGTGTGCGTGTGCTGCTCCTTTAGTGTGTGACTTTCCAGTGTGGATGATTGTGGCCTGGGTATTGAAAGGATCATCCTGAACAATTTCCTGCCATGCCCTCTGCCCGTACCCTCCAATAGGTAGGCAACCAGAATATGTGTGTGTGCATCTACTGTGAAAGAGTACAGGATTGTCTCTCTGGCTTAAAGCAGGCACAAAACTTCTCAAGGGGGAAAACTGCATTAAAGAATGTGTGCAATGCTAGAAGTGCCCTTGCTCCGGTTAATTGTCATTTACATTTGGTAATACATTACCCTGTCTTTTTGTAGCGTAGAATCTTATTTGTTTTCTGAGCTTTAGCATTAAATGTTGACACATCCATTAACTGAAATTTTTTGAAAAGGAAATACAGAAATATCATAAATATTCACACCCCTGAGTAAATACTTTGTAGAAGCACCTACGGCAGCGATTACATCTAACTCTTTCTGAGTCCGTCTAGTCCGTCTCTAAGAACTTTCCTCATCTGGATGGTGCAACATTTGCCCATTTATTGTTTTCTAAATTCTTCAAGAACTGTGAAATTGGTTGTTGTTCATTGCTAGACAACCATTTTCAGGTCGTGCCATAGATTTTCAAGTAGATTTAAGTCAAAACTGTAACTCGGCCACTCAGGAACATTCACTGTCTTCTTGGTCAGCAACTCCAGTGTAGATTTGGCCTTGTGTTTTAGGTTATTGTCCTGCTGAAAGGTGAATTCATCTCCCAGTCTGGTGGAAAACATATTGAACCAGGTTTTCCTATAGGATTTTGCCTGTGCTTAACTCCATTCTGTTTATTTTTTATCCTGAAAAACTCCCCAGTCCTTAACGATTACAAGCATACCTATAGCATGATGCAGCCATGATGCAATACTTTCTGAAGGCACTGTGTATTTTAGTGAGCATATTTAGCCGTTTTAACCCCTACAGCGTGAATGATTGTTCTAGGTCTCACAGGAGGTTGGTGGCATCTTAATTGGGGGGGACTGGCTTGTGGTAATGGCTAGAGAGGAATAAGTGGATAAGTATCAAACACATGGTTTCTATATGTTTGATGCAATTCCACAGCATAACCTTCACTCCAGATCAAAACTCATGGAACTGAGACAGACCAGTCAGACCAGATACAACTTAAATTAGTACTGAGGTGTGAAGTGAGAGGTGTCAAAGCCTTGGTAGGCTACACCACCCAAATCCAGAGGCCTTGAAGCCCCCTCCCGCTGTTCACAGACCATCCACTGACATTTTCTACAAGAAATCTGCCTCCAGAAATAAAAGCTTCTCCCAAGTGGGTGTGGCACCTACTCCCGTTGTCTGCTGCACTGCTGCTTGGATTCCACCTGGCGATCTGTTCACCGTCTGCTGTGGCCGGTCTCCCCCTGTCTGGTATAGGTACCCCCACCACACTCCCCCCTCTCTCCCGAGCTTTCGCTCTCCTTCAGCACACAGACACTGTTGGGGAGAGTGACTCTGAACTTACAAATGGCTAGTTATATATTTTTTCTTGTGCATTTTGGTATTTGCCTCATGACTCCTGCATGCTTTGTTGACTATGAACCTTCTTGTTTACCCAACCGTGGGACAGACCATGATTGTTCCCACACTCGGGACTCTGACTCTATTGGTTACACAGACCTTTCTAACCACCTCTTGCCGGCTTTGTATTCATGTTAACTGATGAAATTGCTGTATAATATGATCTTGTTGCCATTTAATGCACATTCAAATGTCATAAATCAACACTGCAGAGCTCCCTGTCCTCTGCCGTGTCTTGATTGTATTACTGTTGATGATATCTAGAAATGTGCATGTACACTCTGGGCCATCTACTGTTGCTATCCCCAATTCTGACGGCTCTGATATCTGTTTCACTGATTTCTGCTCTCGTAAAAGCCTGGGTTTTCTCCACGTTAACACTAGCAACGTATTACCTAAAATTGATCAATTGAAAGTGTGGGTCCACAGCTCCAATCCAGATGTGTTGGTCATTACTGAGATGTGGTTAAGGAAGAGTGTTTTGAACACTGCTGTTAACCTTTCTGGTTATAACCTTTTTTGGCAAGACAGATCTTCTGAAGGTGGGGGAGTGACAATCTTTACCAAGGATCACCTTCAGAGCTCAGTTGTCTCCACCAAGTCCAGATTTGCTGGTTTTAAGCATTAAACTCCCTCTTTTTACCCTGCCCTGCTACAAAGTTTCTCCCTGCAGGCGGTCACTGAGTCCGAGGTGCTAAAGGAGCACTTTAAACAGATGGTTTAGATCCTTTCGTCTTTAAGGTTGCGGCCCCTATAATCGGCAAGCCTATCTGTGACTTTTTGAACCTGTCTTTCCTCTCTGGGGAGGTTCCCATTGCTTTGAAGGCAGCCACGGTTCATCCTTTATTTAAACGGGGAGATCAATCTGATCCTAACTGTTATAGGCCTATTTCTATTTTGCCCTATTTATCAAAAGTGTTGGAAAAACATTCTTGATGTCTATAGTATTCTTTGGTAAGTAATATGGGTTCCTCTCAAGGGAAATGTCACCATTGCCCTTGATTCTAAGCAATCTTGCACTGCTATTTTAAAGTTTTGATACGGTAGACCATTTCATTCTTGTAGGCCCCTCCCCGGATCTTGTGTTAAACGCTCTACAACAAAGCGTTCTTAGCGTCCAACAAGCTTTCTCTGCCCTTAACTGACTTGCCTAGTTAAGTAAAGGTTACACACATATACACACCCCACACTGACCAAAAAGTCATTTTGGTGCCATTTACGTATGTCCCCATTATCAGTAAAACATAATCAAAACCTATTTCTTTCACTTACTTGCTGTGCTGTTTTGTTGTTTATTTGTTCAGTAGTTTCCTTCTCAACCAGGATTTCATCATACATGTCAAGCAGTGAAGTTTCAGCTTTGCACATCAGCGTTATCTTCACCGATAGATTGTGCATCCCTAATTACTACCGCTGAGTGTTTAGAGCTTGAGGTAGTCACCTCATACAAGTACTTGGGAGTATGGGTAGACGGTACACTGTCCTTCTTTCAGAAGATATCAAAGCTGCAGGCTAAAGTTAAATCTAGACTTTGTGTCCTCTATCGTAATCGCTCCTCTTTCACCTCAGCTGCCAAACTAACCCTGATCCAGATGACCATCCTACCCATGCTAGATTAAGGAGACGTAATTTATAGATCGGCAGGTAAGGGTGCTCTCGAGCGGCTAGATGTTCTTTACCATTCAGCCATCAGATTTGCCACCAATGCTCCTTATAGGACACATCACGGCACTCTATACTCTTCTGTAAACGGGTAAACTCTGTATACCTGTCGCAAGACCCACTGGTTGATGCTTATTTATAAAACCCCTCTTAGGCCTCACTCCCCCTATCTGAGATACAGTGGGGCAAAAAAGTATTTAGTCAGCCACCAATTGTGCAAGTTCTTCCACTTAAAAAGATGAGAGGCCTGTAATTTTCATCATAGGTACACTTCAACTATGACAGACAAAATGAGGAAAAAAAATCCAGAAAATCACATTGTAGGATTTTTAATGAATTTATTTGCAAATTATGGTGGAAAATAAGTATTTGGTCAATAACAAAAGTTTATCTCAATACTTTGTTATATACCCTTTGTTGGCAATGACAGAGGTCAAAGGTTTTCTGTAAGTCTTCACAAGGTTTTCACACACTGTTGCTGTTTTTTTGGCCCATTCCTCCATGAAGATCTTCTCTAGAGCAGTGATGTTTTGGGGCTGTTGCTGGGCAACACGGACTTTCAACTCCCTCCAAAGATTTTCTATGGGGTTGAGATCTGGAGACTGGCTAGGCCACTCCAGGACCTTGAAATGCTTCTTACGAAGCCACTCCTTCGTTGCCCGGGCGGTGTGTTTGGGATCATTGTCATGCTGAAATACCCAGCCACGTTTCATCTTCAATGCCCTTGCTGATGGAAGGAGGTTTTCACTCAAAATCTCACGATACATGGACCCATTCATTCTTTCCTTTACACGGATCAGTCGTCCTGGTCCCTTTGCAGTAAAACAGCCCCAAAGCATGATGTTTCCACCCCCATGCTTCACAGTAGGTATGGTGTTCTTTGGATGCAACTCAGCATTCTTTGTCCTCCATACATGACGAGTTGAGTTTTCACCAAAAAGTTATATTTTGGTTTCATCTGACCATATGACATTCTCCCAATCTTATTCTGGATCATCCAAATGCTCTCTCGCAAACTTCAGACGGGCCTGGACATGTACTGGCTTAAGCAGGGGGACACGTCTGGCATTGCAGGATTTGAGTCCCTGGCGGCGTCGTGTGTTACTGATGGTAGGCTTTGTTACTTTGGTCCCAGCTCTCTGCAGGTCATTCACTAGGTCCCCCCGTGTGGTTCTGGGATTTTTGCTCACCGTTCTTGTGATCATTTTGACCTCACGGGGTGAGATCTTGCGTGGAGCCCCAGATCGAGGGAGATTATTAGTGATCTTGTATGTCTTCCATTTCCTAATAATTGCTCCCACATTTGATTTCTTCAAACCAAGCTGCTTACCTATTGCAGATTCAGTCTTCCCAGCCTGGTGCAGGTCTACAATTTTATTTCTGGTGTCCTTTGACAGCTCTTTGGTCTTGGCCATAGTGGAGTTTGGAGTGTGACTGTTTGAGGTTGTGGACAGGTGTCTTTTATACTGATAACAAGTTCAAACAGGTGCCATTAATACAGGTAACGAGTGGAGGACAGAGGAGCCTCGTAAAGAAGAAGTTACAGGTCTGTGAGAGCCAGAAATCTTGCTTGTTTGTAGGTGACCAAATACTTTGTTTTCCACCATAATTTGCAAATAAATTCATTAAAAATCCTACAATGTGATTTTCTGGATTATTTTTTTCATTTTGTCTGTCATAGTTGAAGTGTACCTATGATGACAATTACAGGCCTCTCTCATCTTTTTTAAGTGGGAGAACTTGCACAATTGGTGGCTGACTAAATACTTTTTTGCCCCACTGTATATACTGCAGCCCTCATCCTCCACATACAACACCTGATCTGCCAGTCACATTCTGTTAAAGGTCCCAAAAGCACACACATCCCTTGGTCGCTCGTCTTTTCAGTTCACTGCAGCTAACGACTGGAACAGGCTGCAACAAACACTTAAACTGGACAGTTTTATCTCAATCTCTTCATTCAAAGCCTCAATCATGGACACTCTTACTGACAGTTGTGGCTGCTTTGCGTGATGTTTTGTATTGCCTTTGTGCTGTTGTCTGTGTCTAATAAGGTTTGTACCCTGTTTTGTGCTGCTACTATGTTGTGTTGCTACCACGTTGTTGTCATGTTGTTGCTACCATGCTGTGTTGTCATGTGTTACTGCCATGCAATGTTGTTGTCTTAGGTCTCTTATGTAGTGTTGTCTCTCTTGTCGTGATGTGTGTGCTATATTTTTATTTAAAACATTTTTTATTTTTAATCCCCGTCCCCGCAGGAGGCCTTTTGCCTTTTGGTAAAATAACTGACTTGCCTAGTTAAATAAAGGTTAAAAAAAAATCTATTCGCTCTGTTTCAGGCATCCTCCCCTCAGCAGCATCCACTGATAGTTGTAGAATACATGAACATTCCAACACATGGCCTACAGTTAGCTTGGATTCTCGTTGACAGCTTTTACACAGGAAGCCCAATTCTGATATTTTTTCACCACTAATTGGTATTTTGACCAATTAGATCAGCTCTAAAAAAAGATCTGATGTGAAAAGATCTGAGGTGATTGGGACAAAAGACCAATTAGTGGAAAAAAGATCAGAGTTGTCCACAGTAGTCCATGATCACTGTCGATGATCATTCATCTGTGTTTACTCAGCTGTGTTTCCAGGTCCATGCAGCCAGTCAGAAGGGCTGAGCCCTCTACACAACGATATGCTGATGCTGTAGGGATAACTCCCTCTCTAGGTCTTAAGGCCTCAGGCAAACCTTACATAATGATTGGATTGAGGGTTAAGGTAATTCGCCAATGTTGGCTAGGGTATCATAATGACTCATTAGGCCCAATAATGACCCTGTTTATCCTTTTTCCTTAACAAGGTCTTTACACGTCAGAAAGATGTAACTGTTTAGAGAGTAAAAACATAGAAAGGACCACACAAGACTTTAGGCCAGAGGTGAGGTTTTAGAAAGCTTTGTATAGCTAGAGTGGTATGTTAGTTCTCGTGTTGATGACTCAGACCACTCAGTGCACAGAAGATGAACCCTCAAAAATATTTACGACGAATCTCTTGCGGTTGTTGTGTGGCTGGGTTGTTGAGAGAAATACCATGTGGAACTCCAGTTCAATGCTGTAAGATCTGTCACTATGTTGTTGATGAAACCTGTTTTGCTCTTTCATGCTTGAAGCCAGCGTTCAACTTGTGCTTGTATTCTTTGTATGACACATCGTTTCCTATACGAAAATAATTACATTTAAAATATATATTTTGATACATATTTTAGGATGAATGTGAAATATTTAAAATTGGCAGTTTACCAAACATTAGGAACACCTTCCTAATATTGAGCCTCAATTCATCAGGGCATGGATTCTACACTGTGTCGGAAGCATTCCCCAGAGATGCTGGCCCATGTTGACTCCAATGCTTCCAATAGTTTTTCAAGTTGGCTGGATGACCTTTTGGTGGTGGACCATTGTTGATACACTGTTGAGCATGAAAACCCCAGCAGTGCTACAGTTCTTGAAACAAACCTGGCACGTACTACCATACCCTGTTCAATGGCACTTAAATACTTTTTCTTGCCTATTCACCCTCTGATTGGCACACATACACACAGTCCTTGTCTCAAGGTTTAAAAACCATTCTTTACAAGTGAAATGAATAATGAATCAGAAAAGAAAGGGCATATGATCTTAATGTGTTGTACACTCAATGTATGTTGAATGCATCGGGAATGTAATTTAAATTAGATTTTCACATGTAGAAGCTTAACCTTAAAGCACAGAGCACAACATAACACATTAACTGTCATGACAATCCGGTTCATGGGAGGCCAAAAAGCTCTACAAGAAAGCCACACCCCTAACAAGCAACTCCTCCAAGTCTTCTAATAGGCTGCCAGTGCTACAATATATTTTGTCAAGATGCATTTTTATTGTACTTGACACATACCAGAGGATACCAAAAACACTAACATGCATTTAAATGCATCTAAATTACTAAAACAATTGTAGTGACTCCATGTCTTTCATGTGCATATGACAAACAAACAAATCAATTTGAGGAGAGCACTGCAACCAACATACAACAAGCAGAATTTATCGTGCACTGGGTCATTCCACAAAAAGGAGTGCATTTTCGACCCTTTAATACTGTATGTTAAGTAGTCCTGTAATTATGCACCAATATTAAATTGTAAAAGCCTGTTAATATGAACGGAAGTGCCCTTTTAATACAGACCACATTGAGAATTCAATAAATATGAATTTTCTATATGAATAAAGACTTGCTAAAGTGCCTAAATTCTGCATTTTGACATGTCCCTCCGTGCAGTCTGTGACTTCTTGGAAGGTTTAAACCCACTAACCCCTAAAAATAATCAGTCATTCAGTACATTTACATGCACACTAGTAATTCGATATTAAACGGATTATGGCAGTGGGCAGATTATGCAAAAGTCATGTTAACACCTTACTCTGGTCAAAATCGAAGTAAGCATACACCGATTAAAACACTTGATTTTTATGAGCAATCTTTCAAATGATTACGATATGTAAACACCTTAAATGGCGTTCCAGCGGTGTATTTGATCTGCATGCGCTAGCACCAGCCGAGCGAGCCTCCTGCTTTAGCGCGAGTAAAGTGAGTTCGTACCAGCAATGTCTGCATCGTAGAAGTAGTTTTCACATAAAACTTTATATGTCCAAACTCAGAATCAAATATGCTTCCCAAAAATAACACGTTCACTGTGGTTGAACGTTTATTTTCATTGGCGATTTTCTGCATTTATCAGAGTGCCATCAGGCAGCCTGATTTCAGATGTGTCCATGTAAACCGGATTATTATGGGATTCGTTCTTATTGCAAAGCATGTACACGTTTTAATCAAATTATTATATTAATCAAACTATCCAATCTGACTGTGCAGAACCATAGTCATTGTAAAGCCCTAGTTATTAAAGTCAACTGTTACGTGAACTGAACTCTCGTTTTAATATGGTGAATACTATGCGAAAGGGGTCCATATCAAGGGATATCTTTATCTACTGTATATATTTCCGGATATCTGACATTTGATTAGATATAAGTAGTAGACATGTTCCAGAAACGCATGTCATGAATTTCATATACGGAACTAGGATATTCTCCATAAATGGACAGTTTCTACATGCATCCAATCCGAACCTCAGAACTCTCCCTGCTGTCGTATGAGTCCAGGGAGATATCTGGGATGTGAGCGTGCCCCCGTTTACATATTTGTAGAACAGTGGCCACAAACCTTTTCTGAGTCAAGATCAGTAGCGGTGCGTGGGTAAAATCACCGGGGAAGCCAATACAGGAAACAAAAAGCCATATTACAACCTATGTGTTGTGATAATTCCGTTTGCTCTATAATTAGTTAATATGCCTTGACACGTGATGTGCAGTGAACTAACCTTCCACGGCGTTGCATTATTTTCCAGAGAATGCATAGAGCCACAAGTTGATTCTCTTTTATACCATGGCTATAATTTAACACATTTGCCGCTAGAAATGTGTTCAACATCCACTGAAGCTGCTAGCAAGTTTACTAGATTGCGACAGAAGTTGCCTTGGTAACCATACAAACTGATTTGCTAGTTTAGCAAACCAAACCTAGCTTGCTATTATGAATATCGAATTCAACCATGCCAATAATGTTTTCAATTTGACTTTTGCTTTCAAAAGCAGCTCAAACATAAAACATGTAATAATTGACCATTGAATTATACTGTGAAAATATACCATGCATTAAATTGCAATAATGCACACTCTAGAATGCTGTTCAAGCCAATCAGAAAATAGTATTCAACAATGCCATGTTATTACCATGCATATTGGCTATACTTGAATTGCTCTGCCAATGTTGTTCTTCTGAAATCATTTTGAAATGATATTTAAAGAATGGTAATATTAAAGAATGATATTATCACACTGGTAATATATAATTTGTTATTACTTGTGAGGGACAGCTAAGTGAGCATAATGTTTTTTTTATTTTTTATTTTATTGGACTGATGGCCTGCATCAATCTGAGGGGAGGCAGCAGCTGTGAGGCTGCCTCTCACCTGACTCACCATCCCTCCGCTCTACCTCCACTGAGAAAAGGGGCTAGAAACTCAAGACGCACTGCATTATGTATGCCTCAAGCACCATTTCATGTTGTTACTCCTATGACCAAAGAAAGTGAAATATTCAATAACGCAAGCTTATCGGACAACTTTGCTATACTCATTGATTACAGCTGCAGTGCTGGTTGTAGTGTGAGTGTTGAACAAAGTGTTGACAGTGCTGAATGACAACTTAAACATGAACTTACTCATAAAAACAGCAGCTCTTTGCTATATTTGTTGAGTCTCTCTAGTCATGGTTTTAAATGTTTTTAAATCTCACAGTATCAACTTTACTGTGTATTCCAGGTTTCTTTTTAGAGTCAATGGCTCGAGGAAACTGTGCAGACACTGTGATCTGAGCTATCTGATTGGCCAGCGGTAGGCCTATAGGTGCACTTGATTTGCACTTTGGGCCTGCCGAGTAGGCGGAGTGCTACCTTCAGACACATGAAAGGGTTAAAGATGGGAACACTTTGCCTTCCCGGCGCTAGGGCTGCTGAATTAAATGCACCTACCGCCAACAACAACAACAAAAATGGACCGCAAGGCTTTATCGTTGTTTTTTTACAGAAATGTTTGGTGATTGACTAGGAATGCCTTGAAGATCGACCAGTCGGTAACCACTGTTGTAGAATATTCTAACTCCTCTTTGTTACGTTACAGCCTTAATCTAAAATGGATGAAATAAAAATTATTCCTCATACATTTTTCACATAATGACAATTCGAAAATAGTGATTTAGACATTTTTGGAAATGTATAACATTTTTAAATTAGACATACCTTATTTACATAAGTATTCAGACCCTTTGCTATGAGACTCGAACTTGAGCTCAAGTGCATCCTGTTTCCATTGATCATCCTTGAGATGTTTCTACAACTTGATTTCGAGTCCACCTGTGGTAAATTCAATTGATTGGACATGATTTGGAAAGGCACACACCTGTCTATATAAGCTCCCACCGTTAACAATGCATGTCAGAGCAAAAACCAAAGCATGAGGTCGAAGTAATTTTCTTTAGAGCTCTGAGACGGGATTGTGTCGAGGCACAGACCTGGGGAAGGGTACCAAATAAATTTTGCAACATTGAAGGTCCCCAAGAAAACAGTGGTCTCCATCATTCTTAAATGGAAGAAGTTTGGAACCCCCAACTCTCTTCCTAGAGCTGACCACCCGGCCAAACTGAACAATTGGGGTAGGAGGTGACCAAGAACCCGATGGTTACTCTGACAGAGCTCCAGAGGTCCTCTGTGGAGATGGGAGAACCTTCCCGAACGACCATCTCTGCAGCACTCCACCAATCAGGATGTTATAGTAAAGTTGCCAGATGGAAGCCACTCGTCAGTAAAAGGCTCAAGACCGCCCACTTGGAGTTTGCCAAAAGGCACCTAAAGGACTTTCAGACCATTAGAAACAATATTCTCTAGTCTGATGAAAACAAGATTGAACTCTTTGGCCTGAATGCCAAGTGTCACGTCTGGAAGAAACCTGGGGCCATCCCTGCTGTGAAGCATGGTGGTGGCAGCATCATGCTGTGGGGAGGTTTTTCAGCGGCATGGTCTGGGAAACTAGTCAGGATCGAGGGAATGATGAACGGAGCAAAGTACAGTGAGATCCTTGACAAAAAACCTGCTCCAGACACGAAAACAACCCTAAGCACACAGCCAAGACAATGCAGGAGTGGCTTCGAGACAAGTCTCTGAATGTCCTTGAGTGACCCAGCCAGAGGCCGGACTTGAACCCGATCGATCGAACATCACTGGAGAGACCTGAAAACCTGACAAGAGAAGGGTCTTCAGAGAAGAATGGGAGAAGCTCCCCAAATACAGGTGTGCCAAGCTTGTAGCATCATACTCAAGAAGACTCGAGGCTGTAATCACTGACAAAGTTGCTTCAACAAAGTACTGAGTAAAGGGTCTGAATACTTATGTAAATGTGATATTTCAGTTTTTTTAATTTGTAATGAATTTGGAAAAAATTCTAAAAAACATTTTTTGCTTTGTTATAATGGGGTGTTTAGATTGATGAGGAAAAAAACAATTTAATAAGGCTGTAACGTAACAATGTGGAAAAAGTCAAGGAGTCTGAATAGTTTCCGAATGCACTGTATCGAATGCACTGCACTGTATCTAAGCCTTTATAGTTAGGCATGAATGAATCCACATATATATATATTTTTTATCATATCTGTTGTCATTAACCTGATAATTAATGTATCCGTATTTAAAAAAGAAAAAACGATTTCAGTAGATATCGTTACATGATATGTAATATTCATCCTCTTATGACTGATCGAAAATGGGCTAAATCCGACTCATGAAAGGTCCAGTGGCCAAATGATTTTACCTGTTCAGGCACTGAAAATCATCATGCTTCTTCACTTGAAGGTGACATATCTGAGCATACATTTGCACCATATTCAGTAGTAAGCTATACAAGGCACGGAAAGGAAACATTATCATATTTAAGTTGCTATTTCCAAAGAATATCTCTGCTATTTATGTTTTTTTTTTAAATGCAGCATAGCAAATATAGAGCTCCAATCACAACAGCAATCACAACAGGTTTTCTGTGAAAATGCAAACGTAAGCCAATCTTTGCTAAACATTTATTTTATTTAAAATAAAAAAGTTGCACACCCTCAATACTCCTGGTTGCCCTGTTTCTTATGGACGATGGATGTGATGGGTGCAAATTGGGTCATCAGTGGCAGTCCAGACCCAACATGGTGGTAGTGCTGGTCTATGATCCACTCCAAACTGTAAATGCATAAATCATTAATCAAAATTGAGTCAATATTGCAAAAACATATTTTTTCACATAACCATACCACAAGGTATCTACCTCCTTCATTCATGATGACAAAACTAACTGGAACAAGCTATCTATCTTATATTAATCGGTAATGCAAAATATGCCTAAATGTTTTAAAACATTAGCTTTCACCTTGAGGCTTGATAGGGGGTGAAAAGATTTTTCGTTATATGTTAGCTAACTAGGCTACCAGGTAGCTTGTACCCCCACATCAAGCCTCAAGGTATTTTATTAGGATCCCAATTAGCTGTTTCAAAAGCAGCAACTACTCTTTCTGGGATCCACACAAAATATTAAACATGACATAATACACAACATTAATAGACAAGAACAGCTCAAGGACAGAACTACAGTTGCTAAGATAAATAAAACATCTCAAATTAGATACTCACTTTAGCGTTAACTTCTTGGAGGTATTTTCTGAACAACTTCTCACTTCTTTGTTTCTCCAGTTGTCAGTTCGACCACACACTGTTTACCAACTCATTTGTGGCGCCCAAGTAAAAAAATGATACTTGGAACTGCACAGCAGAAAATACATGATTCTTGTTGCTAGGCTACCAGTTACAGTGCTTCAGCTTGCGGTTTGCTAGTGCCTTTATCTAGAGGGAATAGAAAAAGTATAGTGTCTGAAAGAATGATATGGATTTAATATTTGTCAAATTATTGAGCATGTCCTCAACTCAAATAAGCATCCGAAATTGTCCTTATTTAGCATATCAAGATCCTGATATGGACCTCAGTCAAGAGCATGTGGCTTGTACCGTATTTGCTGAGAACATATACTATGTAGGCCTACTGTCAGTATTTGTCATCAGGACTATATGGACATTTTATTTTCTATCTCAGGATATCAAATGAGTCAATATCCAGAGGAAATTCAGAAATGCATCAAATCGTCCTTATTTTCAGCATATCAAAAAGCATATCAAGATCAGGATATGGACCTCAGCCAAGAGGAGCATATCTGGAAACAATATAGCTTAATATCTTGAATGTGCTGAGAAAACACAGATATGCGATGTGTACAGTCAGTATTTGTCAACATGAAGAGAGAAAATAGGATGTCACATATCTCAGGATATAGTCCATATCTGGCCATAGAAGTTGTCCATGTGTGATATTCGGGGTAATAGACCCTTTTCTTTCAAAATAAACATTGGACATATAATAGTCCAATCATAATGTAAAAGCTGGTTAGCTGGTTCTACTCTTTTTGGGCATTTTCTTGTGTTTTGTGGTGAAAAACTGAGTGGGTTGAGCATAACATGTCAACCCTGTTACCCATTGATAGACAGGCGACAAATGTTTTAACAGTAAACCATTTTTGTGAAACTTGCATTCAATTGGCCCTCCCTGTTGCACACAACAAGCTTCCATTCCCCCTGTCATGGCTGATTTAACTATACTGAGCAAAAATGTAAACGCAACATGCAACAATTTCAACGCTTTTAACTGAGTTACAGTTCATATAAGGAAATCAAGTCAATTGAAATAAATAAATGAAGCCCTAATCTATGGATTTCCCATGACTGCGAAGGAGTGTAGCCATGGGTGCACCCACTGGGGGTCCAAGCCCAGCCAATCAGAATGAGTTTTCCTCACAAAAGGGCTTTATTACAGACAGAAATCTTCCTCAGTTTCATCAGCTGTCCAGGTGCCAGGTCACAGAAGATCTTGCAGGTGAAGAACCCGGATGTGGAGGTCCTGGGCTGGCGTGGTAACACGTGGTTGTAAGGGTGGTTGGACGTACTGCCAAATTCTCTAAAACAACGTTGGAGGCGGCTTATGGTAGAGAAATGAACATTAAATTCTCTGCTAACAGCTCTGGTGGACATTCCTGCAGTCAGCTTGCCAATTGCACACTCCCTCAAAACTGTGTCCAGGCACTCTGCATCTCGAACCACCCAGTTTATAATTATAATTATATAACTGCCAATGTTTTGGCTTGGTGGCCCTAAAAATATCTCCATTGATCACTACGTAAAGAGTAATTTAATAAGCCGAATTTGGAACCACTTTGTCTACCCTGTAGACTAGATGTCATAGCCATGCATTTCTGGAATATTGTCAGGCTTTACCTGCATTTGAGCAACGCAGTTGATGATGGCATGGATTTTGAGAGTGGAAGCGCAGCCTATCCATCCATGATGCACAGTGCCCATGGAAGGAGAGATGTGCTTTTTGCTCCGGTGAATCCCGTAAAACAGTGATTTGTTTTTCATTTAAGTTGATTAACAGCCAAAATTATTATGTAGAAAGATTCCCCGGCTATGGGTTTATGGTGAGAACATACTTTTCTCAAATGCAATGGAATTCCGTCCGCTATTTCTGGAGAAGTGCATATTTGATTTGTAAGATGGTACCATGATGTTTATAAAACATTACATTTGCGAGTATAATGGTGAGTGGAAATTCTCCTTTTCTCTTTATATTGGGATTTTTATCCAGCTCCTATGAAAAATGTGTACAGTATGTGTGGAAAACTCTCCATAGTCTTAAATTGCCTTGTCTGTATTATACGCCCATGGTGAGCAATTATTGTGGATGGAACTGTATTTAGACAAAGACTATTTAAAACAAGTTGTTTTTTCGTTTTTAGTAGAATTTGATTATAATTATACACTGTTTTTTTCAGGCCTTATCAATAGCCTAGTGAGTTGAATCTTCCTTATTGACTATGTTTGGCATTTTCATGTCCAGACTGCTATAGCCTATGTTTAACAATGTAGTTCCATATTGAAGCAATGCAATTTGAACAATGTGGACTGAAAACATGTTCAACATATTTAGCAAATATGGGACAGGGTATTTAACGAATTGGGCTATAACGGACTAACATTCAAATTGGAGTTGATGACAATGCAATTCATAAAAGACCTCAAATACACAACTTGAAGCAACCACAACTAGCCATGGAGTACGTTCTGATTGGCCAGTGAGGGGCCAAGTCACGACACATCCACTTGTTTATTCATTAAAACCCAGCCCTTTCACACCACCACCAGCTACTGCGACAATAATTACAGTTGTGAAAATAGCAAAAATATTTCTGACACACGCCCGAACCTATAACGCTACCGTCAGTGCCAAGAGTTTACATTGCATTAGGTTTATTAAAATAGAGCCCTGCATTTTGCATTTAAATCAGAAATGTCTACTTAGCTTTTTTAATACGAAGCGTTAATGGAAATTCAAGAGAACTGCCTGACTCTGAACTTGGGTTTGGGTCGAGGGAGTGTTTTCTGTGAGTGCTGGCTTTTTAACAAAGACAGGCACATTCTTTCTGTAGCATTGACACTGCAACAGTTACACAGTTACATGAACAGTTGCATCAGTGCCCTGGCCAATACTGTTACCAAAATAGAGGCTCCGCAAAGTGCAACCAAACAGATAAGAGAACAAAAAGAATTCCACTCACCCACAACGACAGGAAGCACTTTCATGGCCTTCCTCTCTCGGCAATTAATCTTGGCCCTCTTCTTCTTGTGAGAGTCGGGTGTGGGGTGGAGGTTATGCTTAATGTTACAGTAGGCCACCACAGTGGGCACAGGACCGTCCTTGTATTCTGGAGAGGTTGAGGAGTTATAGGGAAAGTCTGGAGTGTCTGGTGAAGAGTTGTTATAGGGGCCGTCTGGAGACTCTAGGGGGTAAGGGTCCAGCTCCTCCAGGTTAATATCCTTTAGTTCCCGCTTCATGTCTGTCAGCTCATCCCGCTTGATAACGGGGGGCGGAGGAGGCAGGGAGGCCAGCGGGGGCAAGGAGGCAGCGGCCTCCTGGAACTTCCTACAGGCCTGGATGCTGCTCCTCAGCTTGGCCTTGCGCGCCTCCTCCCACCTCCTCAAGCCCCGGAACATCCCGCAGTAGAGGAGGAGCATGATGGGGCAAGGGATGAAGAAGGAGCAGACAGAGGAATACACCACGTAGTTGTCATCTTCTAGCTTACACTCTGTTGGGTCCCGCTGGGGGACGTTTTGGATGCCGAACATGACGGGCGAGGCCACCGCCAAGGCCAGGATCCACGTGGCGGAGAGCAGGAAGATCTGTCTCTGGTCCACGTGCTTACGGTTGTAGTTAAGTGGGATGGAGACAGCGATGAACCTGAATGAATCACATCAACCAGAGAAGTGATTGAGAGGAGTTGTATCTAAACTCTGTGTAAAATATAAATATTTACGAATGAAGTAAATTAATGATTTACTTAGATCTGTCATTCTAGTACATCACATTTGACAGAAATGCAGGAAATGTATGTTGGTGTACGTGTTGGATTCTCATTTATTTCAGATTTCCATTTGTTGGAAAGCTAATAATGTTTGCTTGGCTATAGGCAACATGGAGGCAACAAATACTTCAACAGGTCCTAAACATCTTCATTTCAGTGAGAGACTTGCAACAGTGAGCAAAGATACGGATAATCATATCAGGTCAACTAGCTAATGATTCCATGCCAATTCTGGCAGTTGATCAACATGGATACATATTCTATCCTGAGGTTTCTGTTTTTTTTCCTTTTTTTTCTGTCTGCCTAATTTGTGCTTTCTGTTAAGAGTGAGTGCTGTTAGGGAGAAGGGGGACAAGAGATGACAGGTCATTTCTGGAGGCATGGTCATTTTTCCTAATAAGATGAATTGACTCATGCTTGTAATGCAATGCTGTTTCTGTCGTAAAGTGATACTTGACCTCAGAGCTTCGACCACCACCTGAAAAATCGGACAGAATGTTAACAGAGAGTTAAAGGCTGATCACCTGTCGATGCTGATGGCACAGAGGTTGAATATGGAGGCTGTACACAACATCACGTCCATGGTCATCAGGCCATCGCAGATGTGCATGTTCAGTGACCATAGACCATCCTGGAACTGAAACAGATCAGAGCAACAAAACCCACATGGTCAGAGAGCAGCATCAAAGACATCAGTCTCTTTCTCCATTCATCTTTCCCCGATTCCCCACATCCTCTGTCCTTGCCTCCTTCTCAAAACGCATTGAAGAAGGTTAGAGGGGAGGCACCTTGTACCGTCTCCTTCAATACAGCTGATAATTAAATTAATTTAGAGAGCCAAGGTCTTCTGACAACTCCTTGCCCCTCCCTGGCCTCTAATCACTTCCACAAGGTATTCCGCCAGGCTAGTGTTCTGCGCCCACCAGATTGGCTGTGTGAGAAATCTTAATTTCCTCATTAGCATTGCTGCAGCTCTGTCATACAGCTGAGCAGAGTAAAACACACCACTCTCCAGCCAGGCCCCTCTGGCTGATTGGGAAATGCAGGTGTGGTGCGCAGTGCCGGGTTATGGCACGTTTTGTTCTCATCAAAATTGAAAGGATTTTAATGGCCTTCTATCACCTGAGGAATAAATGGACAAACCTTTTAATTGGCTTTTTCTTGATGTCTTCTCTCTCTCTGATCAAAATGACCCATATATGGCTGCCAGGTTGGCGGCATGTGTTCACTGCCAGTCTGACATTTGATGTGATACATGAGCCTCGGTTTCAACACTATAGGCTAAACACTTTCCTAATTCCTTCCTTCTCCTCAGCCTTGAAGTAGCCTAATCACTGTTCCAACTTGGCTGGATTCCACCACTTCCACTGAGTCATGTCAGATCAGCGATCACCCCAAGGACGGGAGGGAGATGGGCCGCTAAATAATTTCATCAGACTGGCCAGTCGGATGCTATTTCAAGCTGTCTTGTCCCCTCTGAAGGCGCCATAACGGTGTCCAGTGTGGCGCTTGGGACAGTGGCCCTGGGAATGGAATGTTCTGTCAGTGACAAACCATTGTTCTTCTGCTGGGTCTCTGGGCTACTAGTGGCTGTCTGGCTTAGGGGAGGAGGAGAGGGGCATAGGGGAGGTGCTAGTCAGCTTCAGTTTCCCGGCCCAGTGATGACTGCCGCTGGGAAAATGTGTGTGTAATGCTGCGGGTGAGGCATGTGCTGTGGCAAAAGGAATGGGGATGCATCTGTGCAGTGTCTCGTTTCAGGGGGTTCTGGTACTATTAGTGGTGAGGCAACCCAAGCGTCTGCCCGAGGGGTCAAATAGAGTTTATGCCTACAGCGTAGCTATATCTACATGGTTGAAGTTAGATTCCAATCCTCATACAGTGTATGATTTTTTTTTAGAGACAGTGGATGTCAGTGTTATCTGATTATTTCTGAAATACTTATGCCGAACAAAAATAGACGTAACAGTTGCAGTTCATATAAGGAAATCAGTCAATTGAAATAAATGCATTAGGCCCTAATCTATGGATTTCACATGACTGGGAATACAGATGTGCATCGGTTGGTCACAGATAAATATTTTTTTAAGTAGGGGCATGGATCAGAAAACCAGTCACTATCTGGTGTGACCACTATTTGCCTCATGCAGAGCGACACATCTCCTTCGCATAGAGTTTATCAGGCTGTTAATTGTGGCCTGTGGAATGTTGTCCCACTCCTCTTCAATGGCTGTGCGAAGTTGCAGGATATTGGCGGGAACTGGTACACGCTGTCGAACACGTTGATTCAGAGTATCCCAAAAATGCTCAATAGGTGACATGTCTGGTGAGTATGCATGCCAGGAATTGTGTACAGATCCTTGCGACATGGGGCTGTGCATTATCATGCTGAAACATGAGATGATGGTAGCGGATGAATGGCAAGACAATGGGCCTCAGGACCTCGTCACGGTATCTCTGTGCATTCAAATTGCCATTGATAAAATGCAAGTGTGTTCGTTGTCCGTAGCTTATGCCTCCCCATACCATAACCCTACCACCAACATGGGGCACACTGTTTACGACGTTGACATCAGTAAACTGCTCGCCCACACAAAGCCATATACGTTATGCTGTTTGCCATCTGCCCGGTACAGTTGAAACAGGGATTCATCTGTGAAGAGCACACTTCTCCAGCGTGCCAGTGGTCATCGAAGGTGAGCATTTGCCCACTGAAGTTGGTAACGACGCCGAACTGCAGTCAGGTCAAGACCCTGGTGAGGACGACGAGCTCACAGATGAACTTCCCTGAGATGGTTTCTGACAGTTTGTCCAGAAATTCTTTGGTTGTGCAAACCCACTTTTTCAGCAGCTGTCCGGGTGGCTGGTCTCAGGCGATCCCGCAGGTGAAGAAGCCAGATGTGGAGGTCCTGGGCTGGCGTGGTTCCACGTGGTCTGCGGTTGTGAGGCCGGTTGAAGTAGGGGCTGCTTTTGGTAGATAAATGATCATTCAATTCTCTGGTAAAAGCTCTGGTGGGCATTCCTGTTGCACACTCAAAACATGAGACATCTGTGGCATTGTGTTGTTTTGACCAAACTTCCCATTTTAGTGGCCTTTTATTGTCCCCAACACAAAGTGCACCTGTGTAATGATCATGCTGTTTAATCAGCTTCTTGCTATGCCACACCTGTCATTTGGATGAATTATCTTGGCAAATGAGAAATGCTCACTAACAGTGATGTAAAAAAATGTGTGACAACATTTCAGAGAAATAAACTATGTGTGCATTCGGAACATTTCTGGTATATTTCACATATTTCAGTTCATGAAACATGGAACCAACACTTTACATGTTGCGTTTATATATTTTTTCAGTGTAGTTACAGTATTCTTTTATCATTATTGGTAAAGTTGAACATTCAGTATTACAAACCATGCAGCAGGAATAGATCTGGTGAAGCCATGTTGGGTAATGATAATTTAGCTGGCTCAAATACTTAATGTAGTCGACGAACCATATAGAGAAGGTTGGACAACAGCAATCTAGGTTCACATGCCTTTGCAAACCATTGTATTAATGAGTTAACTGTGTTAATACAGTATGCACGTCATCTATTCTGTGCAGTGTGCATCCTTGCATCAGCTACAACACATGTAATAAACCTTTCCCCACAAGACAATAGGTTGTTAGACAATAATCAATTGTGTAAATATTTCATACTATTAACTATGCATAATATCAATTTGAAATTACAATTTATATGATTGATTAAACAAGTGGTCTGTTCTGTCATTGTCTATGGTTTGGAGTGACAAATGGCATATTACAATATTACAATGTTACATTATGTGCTCTTATTTGAAATGGCTTCTAAGCATAATTAATTGACCCTTATGAATATCATATTTCGATTTTTTTTTTAAATCATATTATCATGTGTAATTATTGTAATGATTAATACTATCACTATTAATAATAATAATCATCATCAAGGTATTATAAAGATAGTCAAATATAGTTAAATATATTTTACTCACCTCCACATATATAAACAGTGGCAAAACCAAAACTGCCAACATCAAATCAGCCACAGCCAGACTGACTATGAAGTAGTTGGTTGTAGTTTTCAAAGCTTTTTCCCTGTACACGCTAAGGCATACAAGCAAATTTCCACAAATGATGACCACAATTAGCAATATTCCGAGTATCAGAGCAGGGAAGTTATAGTCAGTGTCCCGGGTTTGTGCGGTGTTAATCTCAGCACCCAGAACTAGCACGGTGTTGTTTGAGACAGTGAGGTTGCCTGGCATTTCTGCGGACAGCCGCTCTCGCACGGAAAAGGATCCTCTCTCCCTCTCTTCCAATAGAAAAAGAAGAAGAAGCCGCTCTGTGACGGCGGGTCCGAGCGAAAGCGGCAGTCGTGAAAGGGATTTTCATGTAGGCATCGTTTCAAACAGGTATGCAGGATGGGTTTATTTTGCCATGTTGAAGTTTTCATTCCCGAAAACTGTTGAGACGCCTTGATGTCCTGAATCATGCGCGTCTGTCTTTTCAGTCCTGTGCGCGCTGGACAGAACCACAGAGCGGCATTAGCCCATGCTTTCCAACAAGAAGCTTTCGCGCGCTCTCTTCATGCGGGGTTCCAGTTGACAATAACAGGTAGATATCACCGAAATGAATCAAACTGCTAGTCCACCCAGACGCGTTAGATTTAATCCCGTTGTGTATTATTTAAAATCGAGTCACTTTGACACCGCACCATCGAAAGGCTATGCACTCTGATGTGTCTCTCCGCAGCCTAGTTATTTTCAGTTAAACTGATGAGGCTTATCAAGTCCGTCATTCCAAATCCAGGTGCTTAAAGCCGCTTATACCTGTTCTGGCTGTTTTCATGCTCTGTCCTTGAACCCAAGTCCAATACACAATTTAAGAGCTATGTGCATGCATTTGTTAGACTACTTGTAAGTCGCAGTGAGTGTTTTTTTGCAGAGGCTGAACATCTACGTTTGGGCCACATGGGGTTGTGGCACCTTAATTGGTAATGGCTGGGGCAGAATAAATGGAATGGTATCAAATCCATTCCATTCGCTCCATTCCAGCCATTACTAGCTCAATGTATGGTAGTTGCAGTATGGTAGCTCAATGTATGGCAGTTGCGTGGTAAGAAACCTATAGCAGAGGGCTTTCGACACACCCACTCCTTTCCAAACGCCCACTGCTTTACTTTCAACACAACGACTTGCCCGTACTCCCGTCGCCATATTGTGAAGCAGCTACCCCTTCTCTATATGTGGTCATGATGAGTTCACTTTGAATTAAAACACATTCACTTTACTTTGAATTAAAACACATTCACTACGGCAGTCACTTTTTTAAAGAAAAAAAAGGGCAATTTAAGTCATACAATCAAAATGTTGACACACAGGTCCATACAACTATGAGTCCATGAAACTATGATTGCGTTTGGAAAAGGTCAGAAATACAGTCTTGCAGCAAAGAAAGATCTCAGCACTTCATAGAGGCACAGCTCTGATTCAAATCATATACTGATTAATAAAGCCATGATCTGATATTTTTAATTATCATAACCTTTTGTCAATTATGATAATGTGTTTGAATGGTCATTATTTCAATTGATGAGTTAATTCAAATAGATTGCCAATACAGGTAATTACTGGGCTAGTTTCATCTCATATTCCATAAGATATATATTTCCATATTGGCAACTCAATGAAAGTTTAACATACTGTTTCAAATATGTGCCATTTTGAAAACACACATATATCAGAAAAGGAAAATTGCTGAAAAAAACGTAGGTGTTATGGATTTGCATCCTCTGCCTTAAATATTTAGCTATCCTTCTGATTATGCATGCTGTTTTAATATTTTTTTTTACATAGATTAGTTATTTGAGACGACCATGATAAGCAGTTGTCTAGCTGCACTCCCAGTAGTTTGGTTTCTGCCACTTCTTCAATTTGTACTCCTCCCATACTTAATTGTATCCCATGCTGTTTTGGCCTTTTCCTAGTTGAACAGACCAACATAACTTTGGTTTTCTTGGTGTTTAAAGCAAGTTTGTTTTGGCAAACCCATTTCCTGATATTCTCCAAATCTCCCTGTAAAGCTTGCTGTACCTGTAGAACAGATTGTCTTGCTGCATAAATTGTAGTATCATCTGCAAATATAGTAGCTTGAGTTTCAACCAAGGCATAGGGAAGGTCGTTGGTGTATATTAAGTAAGAAGTGGCCCAAGGCAGCTGCCCTGCGGTATTCCACAGTTTAACACATTAGGGGAAGAAAATGAACCATTGATATAGGTGGACTGTTTCCTGTCAGTTAGATATGACTGTACCCAATTCAATGCTACCTCCTTAAAACCATAATGCATTAATTTTGTCAAAATAATTTCATGATCCACTAAATCAAATGCTGCACTGAAATCTAAAAATAGTACAAACCTACAAACCTGCCATTATCCATAGCATTGAGCCACTGGTCAGTCATGTCAACCAATGCAGTGGTAGTGGAATGGTTTTTGCGATAAGCCTGCTGATTGGCTGTAATCAGATCATTCTTTTCCATATACTCCCACATTTGTCTACTCACAATACCCTCCAATATCTTACTGAGTGTAGGGAGTAGACTAATTGGTCGACTATTGGCAGGAGTAATGGGTTCTTGGCAGTCTTTCGGAATAGGACACAGTTTCGCATGCTTCCATACATTTGCAAACAACCCCTTTTCCAGTGACCAATTAAATATGTATCTCAGTCTAACTGCAATCTGGGGAGCAGCACAGCGAAGCAAACAAATTGTCCATAAGACCATAACCTGTAGATTTACCATCAGGTAATGACTTCAATAGGTTTAACACCTCCTCTACTGTAGATTTACCATCAGGTAATGACTTCAATAGGTTTAACACCTCCTCCACTGACACCGTTTGAAGACGAAAATAGCAGATCTTATTGCTCATCCATTGGACAATAGCTTGTTTGGAAGAATGTATTGTTGCTTAGTAATTACATTTTCTGTGTAAAAAAATCTGCAAAATGATTGGCAATATCAACTGGTTTTGTTATTATTCTCCAGTCCACCTCCACACTAGATGGGCATGATGAGATAGATGTACCAAGTAAGCCCTTAACTGTGTTCCATACCTTTTTACAATCATTTTTACAATCAATAAAAGCATTGTTGTAAAATAACTTTTTTTTCCTTCGATTCAATTTAACTGCATAGTTACATAATGTTCTATAATTCTGTTCATCAATTTCTCATTTTGACTTGGCTGCTAAGACTTTTGCCATATTTCTTTGAGAAAAAGCCTCACCCAGTTCACCATCAATCCATGGAGATGGACGGGCACCAACTGTTCTCTTTCTTATAGGGGCATGATGGTCCATTACCTCAGTGAGCAAATCAATAAAACATCCTGTAGTGTGATTTAAATCATCCTCTAGATAAATCAGCTCCCAGGGTACAGCAGCTAAATCATTTAGAAATAACTCATGATTAAATGTTTTAAAATTTATTTTGACCACAATCCTAGGGGGTTTCTTTGGAACCTTGGTGTTCATGGTTATGGTCACAATATTATGGTCTGTCCAGCCCACTGGCATTGATCTGGCTTTTAAGCATTGCAATGGTATATTACAGAAAATCAGATCAATGCATGTGTCTGAACAATGACCCAACTTAATTGAAGATCTAGTAGTATCATTAACCATTTGTTTCAAACCACAGTTCTCCACATATCTCATCAATTTAGTTCTATTCAAATTATTATGATCCTTCCAATTGATATTAAAATCCCCCAAGATAAATACATCTCTGTTGGTATCTGTGGCCTGGTCAAACCCAGTACATAAGTCATCCAGATAGGACACCTTAGAGCTAGGAGGTCTATACACACATCCTACCAATATGGGTGCCTGGTGAGGTAAGATGTACTTGAGCCCATAGTGCCTCTATTTGACCTACATTAAGGTCATCCCTCCTCTTAAAAGGTATATGATTCGGAATATACAGTGCTACACCCCCACCATTCCTGTTCCTGTCCCTTCTCAGTAGACTATATCCTTGAATGTTCATTTGCCCATAATTTACAGATGCATCTAAATGCGTTTCGGTCAAAGCCAAAATATGAATATTATTTATGTTGACCAAGTTAAAAACCTCATGTATTTTGTTAGGAAGGCTACATACATTAACCTGAGCTATATGCAGCCCTTTCCTTATCAAGCGGAGATCAATATAGCATGTATTTCTTATAGTTGAAGTTGTCATGATACACTACAACACACAAACTCAGTTTTAAACATTACATTAAAATAACCAGGGAGTTGTTACTCTAGAGTCCTGATACAGTTGATATAAAGTTTATCCATCACCATGGAGACTCGTTGATTCAGGCAACGCTTTTCCTTCATGATGGGATATAGTTTTTTTCTCCTTTCATTTATCTCGGTGGGGAAATTATAATTCATTCCAAAATCAGTGTTTCTGAGTTCTCTCCCCATGTTCTTCGTCATTTCCTTTTGCTTAACTTGATCAAAACATGCAATTATAGCCCGTGGCCTATTTCCAGAGGCCGTACCTATTCTATGGACTCTGGAGAAAGTGGCATTACGCACAACATCAGTGGGCAGTTTTAGTTGAGTTGACATAAAGTCTCGGACTGTGTCCTCACAGACTCTGCTGTAGTCATTCTCCGGTATCTCTGAGAATATTAGATTGTTCCGCATTGATCGACACTGTACATCAAGCAAGGTTTCTTTAAGTTGTTTGTTCTCCCTTTGCACCACCTCCACCTTGCTATGAATAGAGTCTACAGTACCTTTCAGCTCCGCGTTCTCTTTCCTTATATCATCAATCTGACGTTGGCTGAATTCGAGACAGGCACATAATGCATTGATGTCCTCTCGTAATATATCCAAGATATCAAGTTTGGCAAGCCTTTCATTAATGGATTTTAACAAGTCAACATCCAGTAAACCTCTCTCCACTCGCGCCCTCTTACTAGGGGATGGTTTGGTTCCATCGTTGATACCTATTGGCCAACCTGGTTTGTTTTGTTTTGTAGATTTGGTTGGTTGTCCTTAACAATGCTTGAATCCTCCGAAACCAGCGACATGTTTCTTTGAGTTCGTAAGTATCTCTCGTCAATGAATCGTTCAAGCTCTTCAATGGATTCTGAATCATCCAGCGTGTTTACAGAGTTAACTCCACAACATCACCCTGGCCCATCTACTGTTGATAGCCCCAATTCTGACTTGTGCTCTGATATCTGCTTCACTGATTTCTGCTCTCGTTAAAAGCCTGGGTTTTCTCCACGTTAACACTAGAAGCTTATTACCTAAAATGGATCAATTGAAAGTGTGGGTTCACAGCTCCAATCCAGATGTGTTGGTCATTACTGAGACGTGGTTAAGGAAGAGTGTTTTGAACACTGATGTTAACCTTTCTGGTTATAACCTTTTTTGGCAAGACAGATCTTCTAAAGGTGGGGGAGTGACAATCTTTACCAAGGATCACCTTCAGTGCTCGGTTGTCTCCACCAAGTCTGTCTCCAAACAATTTGATTTGCAGGTTTTAAGTATTACACTTTTAAAAAGCTCTTTGTTGACTGTTGCTGGGTGTTATCGTCCACCATCAGCACAGGCCTGTACCCTAACTGCCTTAAGCGCTCTCCTGGCCCCTTACACTAAGTCTGAATTTGTCCTGCTTGGTGACCTAAACTGGGACATGCTTAAACCAACTGACCAAGTCCTAAAGCAATGGGACTCCCTAAATCTTTGTCAGATTATTTCTAATCCCACAAGGTATGACTCCAAACACCCACAAAATGCTACTCCCCTTGATGTTATCCTCACAAATAATCCTGATAGGTATCAGTCTGGTGTTTTCTGTAATGACCTTAGTGATCACTGTTTTACAGCCTGTGTTCGTAATGGCTCAGTGAAATGACCTGTCCTGATTTGTCATAGACGCTTGCTAAAAAACGTTAATGAGCATGCCTTCCTTCATGAACTGTCCTCTGTAAAATGGTATAGAATCAGCTTGATCCCCTCTGTTGAACACGCTTGGACCTTCTTTTTTAATATTTTCAGTGATATTGTTATCAAACACGCCCCCATAAAGAAAATGGAATTAAAAAAAGGTTCAGCCCCGGTGTCACAAGCGTAGAGAGGAGTAGGCAGGAGGCAGGCGTCGGTTCAGAAATACTGAATTTATTAAAGCACCATAATAAAAGCGAGACGAAACCCAAAGTGCAAAATAATAAAGTACTCAGGAAAGAGTAGGAGAGATTCCGCTCAGGAAACCAAGCAACATTTACAATGACCGACAAAGACAAATGACAGAGGGAATAGATATACCGTGAAAAAGTGGGGATTGGAACCAGGTGTGTGTAATGATGATGAGACAAGTCCGGGGTTGATGAGCGAAGGGCGTTTTCCAGCAGCGGGTTTGGCAGCAGCTAGAAGGTCGGCAACGCCAAACACCTGAGCTGAACAAGAGGCTTGATGAAAGACAGTCAATATTTAAATCACTCAGAAAATATACCTCTCTGTTGATATCACATACATTATCAAGTATTTCACACGTTATCCAGATACTGACTGTTAGCACTTGGTGGTCTATAGCAGCTTCCCACAATAATGGACTTTAGGTGAGGCAGATTAAACTGTAGCCATATTTCTTCAACAGTATTTAACTTGAGATCCTCTCTAATCTTTACAGGAATGTGGTTTTGAATATAAACAGCAAAACCTCCACCACTGGCATTTCAGTCTTTTCTGTAAATGTTATAACCTTGTATTGCTACCACTGTATCATCAAAGGTATTGTCCAAGTGAGTTTGAGATAGTCATAATATGAATGTAATTTGTTACTAGCAAGTTATTAATTTGAAAAACCTTGTTTCTTAAGCTACAAATGTTAACGTGGGCCATTTTGAGCACTTTTCTAGGATGTTTGATTGTTTTCATTGCTTTACTGGGAAGCTTAGCAGAAGTAGACATGATCATGTTATTTATGTTAGTGCAGAATGAGCTGCACACAGTGGACTTCCTTCTAGAGCACACCGCCTCAGTGCTAACAGCATACATCCTATTCATAGGCACATGATTGCTGTATACAATAGCTGTAGGATCGGCAGATGCATTTAGGGCAGTTAGAGGGACATACATTAGGTTACTTACATTGTGTCCACCAATGCTCTTGGTATAATGTACATTTGCTAAAGCATTATAATGACTCAGCGACACAATGGTAGGGATTAACTGTGCTGGACTTGGGTCATTGATAAGTCATTGTCTCAACACAGCCTTATAATGCTGTGAAAGGATCCAGGAACCCAAATGATTTGGGTGGATCACATCCTCCTTATAAAATGTGTTTCATTTCCAAAAGGTATTGAAATTGTCAACAAAAGGTACACCATTGAGTTGCAATAATCACGTAGCCAGTTGTGGAGAGAAAGAATCCTGCTAAAGCGTTAAATGTTATGATTTAGAGAGGGCACAGGGCCAGATATGATAGGTATTTTATTAGCGTCTAGCAGAGAGTCAATCAGCTCTTTGAAATCCAGTTTCAACTGTTCAGAGCTGCCCTTCATAATGTCATTAAAACCCGCATGGACTACGATAGAATCAATGTCCATGTCCAAACTATTTGTTGTTTGTATCCGCTCCAGGCCTCTCGTTGGGAGTGTAAGACTGCTTTGTGGAGGTCACTGTCTTCGGCTTACACGGCACATGACATGTGACCTTCATTGATTGCCATGCTCCTCAAGCTATGCTCCTTCGACTCTGCTATCAGACGGGGGAGGAGAGGCAGGAGATGGCTCCCCTGGCGAATGAACTCCAGGCAACACCGGCCAGTCGGATAATGACAAACGACAAGACTGAGATGCATCCAAAATGCGTGAACGCTGTCCAGCCACCAGTGTAGAAAAGATTAACATTCCACTCTGCGTTTTCCCCAGTTTCTTACGTAGGCTGGCGACCTGTGTGATCAACGAAGCCACCTCAAGCCTATAATCCTCGCCAAGCAAACAATTGCCGCATTGGAACTCCGAGTGATCCAGTTTGTTCCGAAACAAAGCGTAGTAGATACAGCTCCTACAGAGCTGGAACCGTTCATTTTCTTTCAAGCAGACTTTAACCTGTCAGTTAAGATTCCGGGACATGAAATAGCCGTCCTAGCTGTTAAAAGCTAACCGTGTCACAGAATCTGAGGGAAATAAGATATTTGTGCATATGGAACATTTCTGGGATCTTTTATTTCAGCTCATGAAACATGGAACCAGAGCTTTACATGTTGCGTTTTTGTTCAGTGTAATAGAACACAGAGGCTTTTCGTTAATGGAAGCCTTTCTCATTCAAATTCAGTTGAGTGTGGTGTACCGCAGGGCAGCCCGGCTAGGGACATTTTTGTTTTCTGTTTTTACAAATGACTTTCCACTGACCTTGAATAAAGCCTCTGTGTCTATGTACACTGACGAAATAACTGAGGCACTTAACATAGATCTCCAGTCAGTTTTAGAATGGGTAACTATAGCAATAGTCTGGTGCTAAATATCTCAAAAACTAAAAGCATCATTTTTGGGACAAATCATTCGCTCAACGCTAAACCTAATTATATCTATTAATTAACAATGTTGCTATTGAGCAAGTTGAGGAGATTAAACTGCTGCTTGTAACCCTATATAGCAAGCTGTCATAGTCAAAACAAATCGACTCAATGGTTTCTAAAATGGGAAGAGGTCTGTCCATGATAGGGCGTTGCTCTGCCTTCTTGACATCTCAGTCAACCAAACAGGTTCTACAGGCCCTAGTTTTGTCACGTGGACTACTGCCCAGCTGTCTGGTCATGTGTGGTAAAGAAGGACATAGGTCAATTGCAGCTGGTTCAGAACAAAGCAGCACGTATCGCACTTATATGTGCACAGGGGGAAAGTGTCAGTAACATGCATGTCAGTCTCTCCTGGCTCAAAGTTGAGGAGAAATTGTCTGCATCACTATTGGTCTTTGTGCGAGGCATTGATGTGTTGAAGGTACCTCTGTTCAATCAGTTAGCGCACAGTTTGAACACTTATCGGTACAACACAAGACATGCAACCAGAGGTCTCTTCACATTGTCCAGGTCCAGAACAAATTCTGATCGCAAATTTGCTGTGTGAGTGAGAAATGTCATGCGCTGGTTGCAGTGCATTCGTGCAATTAAAACGATCTATGACACACTTCAATGATATTATACATAATCCATAAACTATGGCCAAGAAATTGCTTATTAATGCATTGCCTATTGTTCATTTTAGCTCTCATTTAGCACTGGAGCCGGAGCTGGAGTTGAATTAGGCATACATAAGAATATCTGTAATAATATGGCAACTACTCCTTTCAACAACAGCAGCAATCATAAATTCAATGGGTACATCATGAGGTTGGAGTAAGATCTTTAAGATACAAAGACTGGAATCATTTACCTATAGAAATCAGGGCATTAAAATCACACAGTCAATTTAAGAAAGCACTTTTTCAAATGTTAAGAACAAACTGTTTGTGTTTTTAGAAACATCACCATGTGAAGATATTTGTAAGTACTATATGTAAGTATGTATATATTATAGGTACTTCGATTTATTAGTCGTTTTAGTAGTTGTAGTAGTAGTTTTTATTAATTGTACAAAACTTTTCATGCTGTACGTTTTTAATTTTTATTGTTAATATTATTATTTAATTGTTGTTATTATTGTTATTAGGCAGTAGTTGCCATAATATGGTATTGTTTGTTTGTTTCGTTTGTCTCATTTGGACACTCTTGAAAACGAGATTGTGCATCTCAAGAGATGTCATCCTGCAAAATGTCAAAATTAGAAATCTGTCTGGATAATAGCCAACCAATGTGCATGATGTCCCTGCTGCATGCTTTCACTTGGTTAGTTAGTATAACCACAGAGACTGTCTGGTCCATGAGCCCAATGGCCTGCTGGTCATATTGACCAAGAGCATGACACGCAATGCACTGGCATCTTAGACATTACAGTAGGGTACCACTTATCTATTACAATTCAGGTGCCAAGCTCCTGGATTATGAGGGATTGAAGTGACAAAAATCATCAAATAAATCATATGAATATGGGATTAGATGTATTATAGCAACTGACTGTGATGTTGCTGACATGATTCAGTACAGTACCCTAATCACCAGCTCTCCTGGTGAATTAGCATGAACAGAAAACTGTCAAGGAATTCAAAGTTTGACTGAACCTAAAACACAGATCTGAAAGGGATCATGCAACCATCACATTAATGTGAATACCTTATGACCTCAAATGATCTTTTTCAAGAACCTTGATTAATTATATCGACTCGACCATAGCCTAATATGCAACATTATTGATTAAAATCAATAGCAAGGGCACTATGATATTCATGATCTATAGTCTACTGATCAAATAGGTTTCAATTTCAATTTTCACAAGAGAGTTGTTTTGACATTAGGAATGACATCAATACTAGTTTCAATCTCATTCAATTCCCTTTAAATGGTATCAATTTCATTATCCCTCACCCAGAGGAAATATTTGACATTGTTTTGCTCTCTTAAATCAAAACCAATTTTCTCCATGCTCAGAACTGGTGTGAAAATAATAGTATGATATTTGCCATAAATGGTGTGAGTGCTATTAACCTTCCTTGTTTCTTTGGTTTCACACCCAAAACACACTCCTTTAACTATGAATGCTCAGTCATGCGCCTTGTTTTATTATTTTCACTTTGCTGTCATCCAGTAATCCTCCATTTCAAGCTTAATCTAGATGGGCGAATGTCTTTAAAAGTATAAAAACACATGGGTGCATCGGATACGGGCCCATATGACTGAATGAGCATCAGGTGCACTTTGGATGCACCTGATGCTCGTTCACATGTGAGACCTGATGATTTGATGATTATGTTGATAGACTCCTCAGGGGTTCTACCCTCTGCCCTCGTAGCCTGTGGAAACTTGTAGGTGTACCTTACTAATGACCTCAATAATGCTGAATGTTTTTAACATTATCCAATCAGCATTATGTGTTGCCCATTGGGGTGCATCTCACAATGTGCAATAACCTAACATACAGGACAGAAACAGAGGCTATATTACATGTGTGTTCCGTTCAGTTCATACACTGTATCATATTATGATATCATAATATGATATTCACACAGACATTATGGATAGATTCTTTGATAAGCAACAATATTTATTTATTTTTATGAAATTATATACTATATATATATATATATACCATATACTATATTCATAAATATTCCAGGTAAAAAAAAGGTTCTGAATCAGATTGAAGGCAGTTATTACTTCAGTCATATAGTAATCTTTCATTTACTAACGGATGATCTTGATGGATACTGTTTGACCACCTCACAGTTCTACAGTGTAACACCTGAGCTTACTCTTTGGTCTTTAAAAATGACAGAGGTCAACCTTGCTCTGCGGATCAGTGCTCTTAGCCTCAAATTTGATATTGATCCCAATATTGATCTTTATGGGATTTAGGAGTTATATTTTGCCCATGTCAGTTTCCATTTTCCTTCTGCCAAAAATACTTTGAAAGTGTCCATATACTGAGCCAAATTTCTGTTTCAAGTGGTTTGTGTTTTTGGAATTTGTATTCCACATGGCTAGTAAAAATGAAAAGGTGTCACTTCAAGATATTTTATACTTCATACTGTTTAGGTTTTTATCTAGCACTGCACTCATTACATTTATATCGGCCACTGCACTCATACGCAAGACACATACAGTTGGCACTGAGATTAAAATGTCTCCTCTTACTTCCATTATGTAAATTCCTAAGGGCAGGCAGAGTCCCTACTCATCACCCACTGCTGCCCCACACCACTGAAAGATTGGTGTCTTTCAAGCTGTTGAGGAATAGAAAGTGTCTAATGGCCTATCAACTGCAGTTCCTGGTCTGACCTTGTTTTTCATCAATGCTCATTAAGAAATGCTAGCAGCCTTGACCGAAGGCAAATGAAAGTTGTCTTGGGGGTGTGGTTTGATGTGGGCGTTTCTTGGGTGTGTCATTGCCATTCAATCACAACAAACAAGTGCAGTAGGGTTACAGCAAGGTAAACGTAGCTTTGCTATGGAGAGAATGAAGTTCTCCCTCCTGACTGACTCGCCATCTCAAGATGGTCAGCTAATTCAGTTCTGTGTAGGCTAAAGGCTGTGCTGACCTTGTGTTTAGCCAAGCTGACAGCAGTTAGTTAGCATTACTTGGGGATAGCAGCTGGCTAGCCTATCTAGCTGTCTGATAGACTGTATATACAAAAGTATGTGGACTCCCCTTCAAATTTGTGAATTTGGCTATTTCAGCCACACCCATTACTGACAGGTGTATACAATCAAGCACACAGCCATGCAATCTCCATAGATAAACATTGGCAGTAGAATGGCCTTACAGAAGAGCTCACTTTCAACATGGCACCGTCATAGGATGCCACCTTTCCAACAAGTCAGTTAGTCAAATTTCTGCCCTGCTAGAGCTGCCCTGGTCAACTGTAAGTGCTGTTATTGTGAAGTGGAAACGTCTAGGAGCAACAAAGCCTCAGCCGTGAAGTGATAGGTCACACAAGCTGAAGCGCTTAGCGCATAAAAATCATCTGTCCTCGGTTGCAAAACTCACTACTGATTTCCAAACTGTTCGTCGGGCGCTTAATGAAATGACAGAAGAATCTGGTTTTGGTGGATGCCAGGGGAATGCTACCTGCCCCAATGCATAGTGCCAACCATAAAGTTTGGTGGAGGAGGAATAATGGTCTGGGGCAGTTTTTCATGGTACGGATTAGGCCCCTTAGTTCCAGTGGAATCAAGTGAAATCTTAACGCTACAGCATACAATGACATGCTAGACAATTCTGTGCTTCCAACTTTGTGGGAACACTTTTGGGAAGCCCTTTCCTGTTTCAGCATGACAATGCCCCGTGCACAAAGCAAGGTGTCCACATACTTTTGGTCATGTGGTGTATTTCTCTGACAAATCAGTTATGGCAAGATAGCATGAGCCAGTGTCTGAAATGTGCTTTTGTATAACACTTGTTCCACAATGCGTTGCTGCAAAAGTAGCTTGCAACTTAGTTTCAATGTTTCATCACATCATGGATATACAGTGTACACGTTACTGTGGAAACAATATAAACTAGGTCTTCAATCAATCAATCGAATGTATTTATAAAGCCCTTCTTACATCAGCTGATGTCACAAAGTGCTGTACAGAAACCCAGCCTAAAACACCAAACAGCAAGCATGGTGGCTAGGAAAAACTTCCTAGAAAGGCCAAAACCTAGGAAGAAACCTAGAGAGGAACCAGGCTATGAGGGGTGGCCAGTCCTCTTCTGGCTGTGCCAGGTGGAGATTATAACAGAACATGGCCAAGATGTTCAAATGTTCATAGATGACCAGCAAGGTAAAATAATAATAATCACATTGGTTGTCGAGGGTGCAACAGGTCAGCTCCTCAGGAGTAAATGTCAGTTGGATTTTAATAGCCGCTCATTCAGAGTATCTCTACCACTCCTGCTGTCTCTATAGAGTTGAAAACAGCAAGTCTGGGACAGGTAGCACGTCCGGTGAACAGGTCAGGGTTCCATAGCCACAGGCAGAACAGTTGAAACTGGAGCACTAGCACGACCAGGTGGACTGGGGACAGCAAGGAGTTATCAGGCCAGGTAGTCCTGAGGCATGGTCTTAGGGATCAGGTCCCCCGGGAGAGAGAAAGAAAGAGAGAAAAAGAGAGAGAATTAGAGAGAGCTTACTGAAATTCACACAGGACAAGACAGGAAAAATACTCCAGCTATAACAGACTGACCCTAGCCCCCCGACACATAAACTGTTACAGCATAAATACTGGAGGCTGAGACAGGTGTCGGGAGACACTGTGGCCCTGTCTGACGACACCCCCCGACAAGGCCAAACAGACAGGATATAACCCCACCCACTTTGCCAAAGCACAGCCCCCACACCACTAGAGGGATATCTTCAATCGCCAATTTATCATCCTGAGACAAGGCAGAGTATAGCCCATGAAGATCTCTCCCATGGCACAAACCCAAAAGGGGCGGGGGCAACCCAGACAGGAAGATCACCTCAGTGACTCAACCCACTCAAGTGACGCACCCCTCCTAGGGACGGCATGGAGGAGCACCAGTGAGCCAGTGACTCAGCACCTGTAATAGGGTTTGAGGCAGAGAATCCCAGTGGAGAGAGGGGAACCGGCCAGGCAGAGACAACAAGGGCGGTTCGTTGCTCCAGTGCATTTCCGTTCACCTTCACACTCCTGGGCCAGACTACACTCAATCATAGGACCTACTGAAGAGATGAGTCTTCAATAAAGACTTAAAAGTTGTGACCGAGTCTGCGTCTCTCACATGGGTAGGCAGACCATTCCATAAAATTGGAGCTCTATAGGAGAAATCCTTGCCTCCAGCTGTTTGCTTAGAAATTCTAGGGACAGTAAGGAGGCCTGCGTCTTGTGACCGTAGTGTACGTGTAGGTATGTACGGCAGGACCAAATTGGAAAGATAGGTAGGAGCAAGTTAATGTAATGCTTTGTAGGTTGGCAGTAAAACTTTTAAATCAGCCCTTGCCTTAACAGGAAGCCAGTGTAGAGAGGCTAGCACTGGAGGAATATGATCAAATGTTTTGGTTCTAGTCACGATTCTAGCAGCCGTGTTTAGCACTAACTGAAGTTTATTTAGTACTTTATCCAGGTAGCCGGAAAGTGGAGCATTGCAGTAGTCTAACCTAGAAGTGACAAAAAGAAACATTTTTGGACAGAAAGTTTCTGATTTTTGCAATGTTACGTAGATGGAAAAAAGCTGTCCTTGAAACAGTCTTGATATGTTCGTCAAAAGAGAGATCAGGGTCCAGAGTAACGCTGAGGTCCTTCACAGTTTTATTTGAGACGACTGTACAACCATCAAGATTCATTGTCAGATTCAACAGAAGATCTCTTTGTTTCTTGGGACTTAGAACTAGCATCTCTGTTTTGTTTAAAAGTAGACAATTTGCCACCATCCACTTAATTATGTCAGTCAGCTCAGCTGTCCTACAACACAATATTCTGTCACACCCTGATCTGTTTCACCTGTCTTTGTGCTTGTCTCCACCATTCTCCAGGTGTCGCCCATCTTCCCCATTGTCCCCTGTGTACTTATACCTGTGTTTTCTGTTTGTCCGTTGCCAGTTCGTCTTGTTTGTCAAGCTTACCAACGTTCGACCTGTCAGCTCCTGTCTTTGCCCTGCCTCTCTTTTTCTCATCCTCCTGGTTTTTGACCCTTGCCTGTCCTGACCCTATACCCGCCCGTCTGACCACTCTGCCTGACCCTGACCCTGAGCCTGCCTACCGTCCTGCACCTTTCCTCCATCTCTGGCTTACTGAACTCTGCCTGTCCCTGACCCTGAACCTGCCTGCCTTGACCTGTCGTTTGACTGCCCCTGGTGTTACAATAAACATTGTTACTTCACACAGTTTACACTTGGGTCTTACCTTTAAAACCTGATACAGTTGAAGTTGGGAAGTTTACATACACTTAGGTTGGAGTCATTAAAACATGTTTTTCAACCACTCCACACATTTCTTGTTAACAAACTATAGTTTTGGCAAGTCGGTTAGGACATCTACTTTGTGCACGACAAGTATTTTTTCCAACAACTGTTTACAGACAGATTATTTCACTTATAATTCACTGTATCACAATTCCAGTGGGTCAGAAGTTTACATACAGTGGGGCAAAAAAGTATTTAGTCAGCCACCAATTGTGCAAGTTCTCCCACTTAAAAAGATGAGAGAGGCCTGTCATTTTAATCATAGGCACACTTCAACTATGACAGACAAAATGAGAAAAAAAATCACATTGTAGGATTTTTTATGAATTTATTTGCAATTTATGGTGGAAAATAAGTATTTGGTCACCTACAAACAAGCAAGATTTCTGGCTCTCACAGACCTGTAACTTCTTCTTTAAGAGGCTCCTCTGTCCTCCACTCGTTACCTGTATTAATGACACCTGTTTGAACTTGTTATCAGTATAAAAGACACCTGTCCACAACCTCAAACAGTCACACTCCAAACTCCACTATGGCCAAAGACCAAAGAGCTGTCAAAGGACACCAGAAACAAAATTGTAGACCTGCACCAGGCTGGGAAGACTGAATCTGCAATAGGGAAGCAGCTTGGTTTGAAGAAATCAACTGTGGGAGCAATTATTAGGAAATGGAGACATACAAGACCACTGATAATCTCCCTCGATCTGGGGCTCCATGCAAGATCTCACCCCGTGGGGTCAAAATGATCACAAGAACGGTGAGCAAAAATCCCAGAACCACACAGGGGGAACTAGTTTGCAACTGCACATGGGGACAAAGATTGTACTTTTTGGAGAAATGTCCTCTGGTCTGATGAAACAAAAACAGAACTGTTTGGCTTGCACGCTGAAGAACACCATCCCAACCGTGAAGCACAGGGGTGGCAGCATCATGTTGTGGGTGTGCTTTGCTGCAGGAGGGACTGGTGCACTTCACAAAATAGATGGTCACATGAGGAAGGGAAAATGATGTGGATATATTGAAGCAACATCTCAAGACGTCAGTCAGGAAGTTAAAGCTTGGTCGCAAATGGGTCTTCCAAATGGACAATGACCCCAAGCATACTTCCAAAGTTGTGGCAAAATGGCTTAAAGACAACAAAGTCAAGGTAATGGAGTGGCCATCACAAAACACTGACCTCAATCCTATAGAAAATTTGTGGGCAAAACTGAAAAAGCGTGTGCGAGCAAGGAGGCCTACAAACTTGATTCAGTTACACCAGCTATGTCAGATGGAATGGGCCAAAAAAGGTTTTGGAAGGCTACCCGAAATGTTTGACCCAAGGCAATGCTACCAAATACTAATTGAGTGTATGTAAACTTCTGACCCACTTTGAATGTGATGAATGAAATAAAAGCTGAAATAAATAATTCTCGAATATTATTATGACATTTCACATTCTTAAAATAAAGTGGTGATCCTTACTGACCTAAGACAAGTGTTACAGTTTTCTTCCTGGGAAGGAGAGGAGGACCAAAATGCAGTGAGGTTATGGTTGAACATCTTTAATAAAGATGATAACGTGAACAATATACAAAATGTGGAAAAACCAAAACAGTCCTAACTGGTGCAAAACACAGAGACAGGAAACAATCACCCACAAAATGCTCAAAGAATATGGCTGCCTAAATATGGTTCCCAATCAGAGACAACAATAAACACCTGCCTCTGATTGAGAACCACTCTAGGCAACCATAGACTTACCTAGAATACTACACTGAACACAACCCCATCAATCTACAAAACCTCTAGACAAGACAAACACATAATCACCCATGTCACACCCTGGCCTAACCACAATAATAAAGAAAACACAAAATACTAAGGCCAGGGCGTGACAACAGGGAATTTTTACAATTTTTCAGGAATTGTGAAAAACTGAGTTTAAATGTACATTCGTGGCCAAAAGTTTTGAGAATGACACAAATATGAATTTGCACTAAGTCTGCTGCCTCAGTGTGTAAGATATTTTTTCAGATGTTACTATGGAATAATTACAAGCATTTCATAAGTGTCAAAGTATTTTACTGACAATTACATGAAGTTGATGCAAAGAGGGGTGAAGTATATGACACCCCATCCTGGATATGACAAAGGCAGGCAGAGTTCAATAACTACAGGCAAATGTGACATGCAGAAGGATGGCACTCTTCTCACAATTGCTGAACTTATGTAGATATTGTAAACAAAGTGTTTTGATAACTTTCATGTGCAGTAGTTCCATTTGGAATAAGTCATCCTTCACATAACATTGTGGATGTTGTGTTCCACAATTCCCCCCCCCCCCCCCCCCCCCCCCCCCATTCAATAATTATAAAAGACGAAAGCAAGTAATCGATGTGTCTTCTATAATTGTATTGCTAAGTGCAAGGTCTCTCTCCATTCAGAGACATCTCCATCAAGCCTGTCTGCCAGTCTGGAATCAACCACATCATCTTGCAAGTCTCCCTGGTGCTGGCTCCATACAGGCACATCTGTTTGTCAACACATATGCACATAGTCACTGTTCTATTACAAATGGCAGTTAGAATAGGTCATATCTGACACACAAACAGATACCATGTTGAAATTTGAACCGGTCAGACTAAACCTACCTTATTCTGTTCTCCCCATTGAAACCCGTTGGTGAGCAGCCAAGAGGTGAGGCTCCAGACTAACATTTTCCCATTGTGGCACTGGTCGCACCATGATTTGGTCGCACCAATTTATTTCTGCGGTGTCATAAGTTGTTTCATCTAACATGTCAAACAGAAATGCACGATTCAAGATATGTTGATGTGCAACCTAGTTGTGGGTTGACAATAGGTTATTGTTGTTATATTATACTGTTAAAATAGGGCTCCAGAATTTTCAGATTTTTGTTGTTCAATATAGATGAATTTGTCAAAACTTGTATGTGCGCTGATATTATAGGCACATTTATTTTGGGGCTAATTCACTACAATGAGGGATTTAAAATTCAAAATACATTAGCTAGATCGCTAAGACTAAATATAATAATCACTGCTAGTAGTCATGTATTAATCTAACAGCGAATTTAATGTCCTTTGCAGTTGTATTCTGCTACCCCTATGCACTCATAATTGCTGATGCGCAATTGGACGTATCAAATATATTGGTTGTAAAATAGTTGCCATTGAGCTCAATATTAAGAGATGACAAGAAAACTGAGAACAACATTAGTTGCTTATAAACTATGTATTTCCCGCAATTTTATTTTATACAAGCAGAAGCATTTTCTCTCTCTCCCAGAGTGCACATCAAGTGACTCACTTATCACAGCAGCAGGTCCCAGAGAAACAGGTCCAAGCAAAACAGGCCTAGGGGCTGGACAGACCCTTTCAATACAGGAATCATGAGGCTAATGCACTTTACTGTTTTACCAACTCATGGTTTTAGCTGCTAAAAAAGTGGATGTTTGGACCATAACGGATTTTGACATACTGTAGCTATATTGTAATCAAAGTTCTGTCATCAGTAGCGGTCTGATAGGTTGCAGCAAACTAAGTAACATTGTCAATCTGTTATTACCTGAGAGTATAGACTGACTATACCAAACATTAGGGCCACCTTCCTAATATTGAGTTGCACCCTCCCCCTTTTGCCCTCAGAACAGCGTCAATTCATCAGGGCATGGACTCTACAAGGTGTCGACTCCAATGCCTCCCACAGTTGTGTCAAGTTGGCTGGATGTCCTTTGGGTGGTGGACCATTCTTGATTCACACGGAAAACTGTTCAGCGTGAAAAATCCAGCAGCATTGCAGTTCTTGACACAAACCTACTCCCTGTTCAAAGGTACTTCAATCTTTTGTCTTGCCCATTCACCCTCTCAATGGCACACATACACAATCCATATCTCAAGGCTTTTTGTTTATGAAATTAACACTTTGTTGATGGAGCTGTCTGTGTCATCAGGGCAGTAACTCAGGTCACTATGAGGCCTCATGATGGTGTGTCCTTTTCATAGGAGTCGAGGGAGACTCTCGTATTGCCTGACAAGCTGTAAAATAGCAAGTGTACAGTGAAATAAATTATTTGTGGAGGTCACTAAACCATTGCAATCATATTGCTGGACATGTTATGATACCCACCTTTGCTCCTTCTGGTAGGTCCCAGCATCCGTTCACGACCAGGAATCAGTGTTATCGTGTTTCCAAGCCAAATCTGAGTTGTATTGAGGTAGGCTAACATTAGCCAGGTAGCTAGCTAGTTAGGTAGCTAGTTAGCTAGCTAACGTCAGCTATGCTAGAGGTGATAGTGATAATGATTATCAAAATATACTGTACATAATCAGATACAAAGCCAGCATTATATGGTTTAGCTACCAGTATACTCACTACCATTGGGAACCAACTCCAACCACCTATTCCGCATGGTAGGGTCATTCAGCATGCATTGTTGAACCGGAGCCAGAGGCATTGTGAATCTGTATAGGCCTTTTCTGTCTCAAACGGTCTGATCCTTTGAACACGATAAAACAATGGAGCCCCATTCAATGAAGAGAAGCAAAGTGACCACTCGCGATTTGCATGTGGCGCTTGGCAAAAGGGGGCATGAATTGTAGACACAATTGTCATCCAAACCTAACCTTAATTTACTCGTTGTGACGCACTCAGGTTCCAAACTCCGTTTAAGACGAGACTGACGTTATGAACAAAATTATCCTATTAAGAATAAATGTTTCTGACTCATATCGAAGCCACATAGGCCATTTCAAAGAGATTATTTGTTTTTTCGGGGCAGTCGCTCTTTAACAATGGATTCATCTGAAATGGCAAACTATACACTATATAGTGCACTACTGTTGTCCAGGGTCCATAGGGAGAATAGGTTGCCATTTTGGCCGCAGACAATATGTGACTGCTCCATTGCCCAGGACCAGGATGTGAACAATGGAGTGTAGTGGTATTCTGGCAGCATTCGAGCATCATTTCATTGTGGCCAGTGAAACGCTCAGTCAAAACAAATCATGGCTCTACTCACTCTGCTGGTCAAAGCCAGTAGAGCTCAAGCCACAAGCATTCCATCGGCAGTGGGTCATCAGAGAAAGATGATCCCGTTTACAAGAGTCCTCAGCGGTTCTAGTGCCCTCTCCATCAACCAGCCCGGTACTGCACATTCAATAAGGATAATCCTAATCTGCCTAGATAATTACCTTTACAGCATACAGTAAATTCTATAATTTACCTGACTGATTGTCATGCTTTAGAAGGGCTATTTTGGGGGCTCGGTCGACTGGAATATCTGTCATACAGGGTAGCTGGTACGGGGATAGACATTTATATTACTATGGCTGTTGTTCTGTAATTTTGTCTGTTCCGCTGTCCCCGCCGCCCCAACCCCATGCCCACCCAACACCCGGCCCCCTCTGCCTGTGGCTTGGAACAGAAGTGTGAGGCAGAAAAATAACATAATTGGTGCTAATTTAATTGTAATCATATGCATGCTCTTGTTACATTCACATACTCTACAGTATGTTCCTGGTGACAGCTTGGCTAAATTCAGCGTTCTGATCAGATTTATTTTGTGTCTCTGTCAACTCAGCTCTCGCCATGCATGCTGTGGGTCAGAATAACTTCTGCTGCTCTGCTGTAAGTCTGTCAGACAGACTCTCATGTCTCCAGGGGCGTAGGAGAGACTGACATTGTCACATTGGGGTGGGGACACATTAGGGTGAGTATTTTAGGGGGGCAAAACAGGTTTTAAATGCAAATTTCCAGTGACTTTTGGTCACTAGAAATACAGACAAATCTTAACTTACAAATTGGCAAAACAAGGCTAATGGGGGGGGGGGCCTTGTAGAGGGGCACTTACACTGGTACAGTGTAATCAGTCATAGGGCCATGGCCATTTATACCGTACTGAATACCAGTCTAACTGTTACTATGAATATATTCAAATAAACAAACCATTTTGTATTCTTTCTCTGCTACTGTATGATACATTTTCTAGTATTTTTCTCACTTCCCCTGTCAGGTTGTTACTACTGCTGCTCTACATACTGTATGGTTTGAAACTTAACTTAATATTTTCAACTTATAATACCATTTTTATACTGTAATAACCAGCAACATACACAGTTAAAAACTGTTTAAATATTTTTTTTAAAGATAGGTATGAAAGGTCAAACTGTAATGAATCAATATCCACTCTACACAATTATACACACAAATCAAATATAATCATGGCTACCTCTCTCCTGCCAACATAATATCATGGGAAAATTTCATCCTGGCATGTTTTTGCAAAAAGTTTAAAGCTTTTCTTAATACATTGTCAATGGGAAAAGATGAGCGTCACAGGCTTGACTTTTTTTCCCTCAGTACATTGAAGTGAATGGGAAAAGATGAGTGTCACAGGGTTGATGTTTTTCTCAGTACATTGCAGTCAATGGGAAGTTAACACATGTTATACACCCTCTAGACTCAAGATGCTATAATTTCATCAGAGATTATATATGATCATTCAGATTGATCACACAATGACAGATAATCAGTCTATGAACTCTGTGGGCTTACCTGTTGGTTTGTGGCCACTCTCTCTCTCGCTCTGCCTGTCTGTCTGTTCATGGCTTTCACTATCCTGCCATGATCATGATAGCACCAAACAAAGTCTTAACACATGGAACACACCATCATGACCCATAATCACCGTGATGAAGTTAAAGACATCTAAACTGAAAGCACTCACATTTGCCAGCTAGTTTGCCAGGGGTGGTGTGCAGGCAGTTGCCAATAACATTACTTACAGTCCAACACTCCAATGTTGTCCTCTTTTTTTTCTCTTCTTAAGTGGTGACACATCCATTGCTAACTCACTGATCCTATGATGAAGACTTAGACAGTGATTGTGCAAGTAATTCTGTAGCTAGCAAGTATTCGTGACTTCAAAGAAACATTCCCTATCAGTTTTTCACACAGCCAGAACTACTGCTTTTTCTCTCTCACACTCACACACTACCACACTGCTTGTTACAACCGAGAGTGAGAACAGTCAGTGGGGACAGGGGGAAGTGACTCATGTTCCAGCAGCAGAGGCCTTCAAATAAAAGTCTCAACGAATCTGCATTTGTTTTTTTTATATGTATATTTTTATCATATAAAAAATGTCTAATGGACCATTTTACCTACTTCTAACGTTGGTGGTGGGGGGGTTCTATGGTGGTTCTTGCATAAAACTGCCAGAAGAACTCATAGGCACCAAACGTTAAGTTTGACGTTGCATTAGCGAACATGCATTATTTCCACACTCTCAGCAAGAGATGCACATGGGAAAGATCCTTTTGGGCACCTCTGTTGCTCTACAGCTGCCCCTGAAGACTGTCATATTAATAATGTACCACGTCACTCAGGTTTGTTCACGGTCTCTGATTGTGGTAGGGCCATGAGGGTCTGCTGTTTTTCAGCAGGGTGAAGTGTTACAGCAGTGGGCCTCTTTCTTGTATCAGGGTTGCAGGAGAGTTAACAAGGTCATCAGGCTCAGCCATTTCAGACATGAACTTTTACTGATTAGAAATATTTACAGAGAATTTCACTTGAAGGCACAAAGGACATTTGAATCTCATTTCAATAATTGTAGGGGTTGACATTATCAAAGAGGAAGAGGCGAAGCAAGAGGCTTTACTCCGCCCGAAATCACGTTAAGCAGATTTGTCTAATTTAGTCAAGATAAAAATGTATTTTGATTTTGATATGTGAGGCTTATTTGATTTAATATAAGTTTTGCAATGCTTAGGTTGTTACAAGTGTACTGATATGTGATGCATGTAATATTCTGGCCACTTTAAGAAAAAACACTTAATATCGGCGGTGTCCCTGTTGAAATCCGAGACCATCTATGCATATACTGTACATGAGGCTTGTAGCATAGCATCTCTCTCCATTGAATACAGGCGGTTGACGTCAATATTTCTCATCAAATATTCAAAAAAGTATTAAAGTATCAAAAGTAAATGTAATCGCTAAAATATACTTAAGTATCAAAGTAAAACTATAAATCATTGAAAATTCCTTATATTAAGAAACCCAGACGGCACAATTTGATTGTTTTTTAAATGTACGTATAGCCAGGGGCACACTTCAACAGTCAGACATAATTTACAAATAAAGCATTTGTGTTTAGTGAGTCTGCCAGATCAGAGGCAGTAAGGATGACCATGGATGTTCTTTTGATAAGTGTGTGAATTAGACAATATTCCTGTCCTGCTAAGCATTCAAAATGTAACAATTATTTTTACGTGTCAGGGAAAATGTAAGGAGTAAAATGTACATTATTTTCTTTAGGAATGTAGTGGAATAAAAGTAAAAGTTGTCAAAAATATAAATAGTAAAGTACAGATACCAAAAAAATATACTTAAGTAGTACTTTAAAGTATTTTTACTTAAGTACTTTACACCACTGCTTAGTAGGGGTGTGGCTTTAGGATATATCGTTTTTTGGCCACCTGTTAGAGTAAAGGCTGAACACTGACAGTTTTGTAGCTTCAATGAGGCTAACAGAAGTGTATGAGTTCCTCAAGAGCCAAAGGAAACCCCTCCCATCACAAAAAGGTTCCTCAAAGACCCTTTTCAGAGTGGTTCCTCTAGGAACCTTTTTAAACTGGAAAGGTTCCGCTGGTGTGGCAACACAAAAAGCTCTTCCAGTGTGTACTGCATCTATAACTTTGACCATTAGTCCAACAGCCTGTTAGTCAAACAATTTCTTGGTCATCTAGCATGAGCTATAATATGCAATATGATTCTTTCTGATTCTCTATAAGGTGTTCTTAGTGTATTTATAGTCTAATGTTTCAAAACAGTGGTTAAGTTAATTATTCCCTAAGGGTGAATAGAGGTGTGTGGTTGTCTTTTAGAATCCAGCCCAGTAACAGCTGCTGAAGAATCTCCTAGCAGAGCCCATTACAATAAAGTGGAATCTTATGTCTGCATCCCAAATGGCACCCTTTTCCCTATATAGTGCACTACTTTTGATAAGTGCACTACTGTATGTAGGGAATAGGCTGCCATTTGGGACAAAACCTGTTTATGGTAATTATATTCCCAAGGGGGGATTTACCAGCCTTCTATGTACTCCTTCTCACAACTGTCTCCAAGGAGTGTTTTAAAATATATAGACCCTGGCCCCGCTCCTCCTCATAGCCAGACTACATTACAGTTACCCTTGGGGGAGGTTATGCATCTCATTTACTGAGACAAAGACCCAGCTACTGCATACGTGCACTATGATAACCGTTTGTTAAGTTGATGTGTTGGCTCAGGGATTTAATATCGGCAATGATGTTACAATGTGTTATTTATAGTCCACCAGCTGTGCTGGATGTCAGAGCAGATGAATTTGTAGGAACTTAGTCTCCTGGTCAAACTGTTAATGCGGACGAGACTCATTATATTAAGAAGTCTGGGGTGTCTCAGCGACAAATTTTCTTTTAAGGAAGCTAATGTTAGATTGTTTGACAGTGACCTCAGTCATGTGTGTTGTCCAAGGGGTATTACATGTGAATGTTTTTCCAGTGGTTGCTGGGATTGTTGATCCTGACCTGGCCTCAATTTGGTAATACCAGAAGATGTAACGATGTCTATAACAGATTGTTTTTGCTTTGGCCGAGGATGCAGGCTGACTGGCTGAGGCACTGAAGGTCTACAGGCCGCTGTCCATGAAGGTGAGGCCAGGTCACAGTGTATAGTACAGCACCGCCACAGCATTGGAAAGGTGTTATCAGTTCAATGAAGTCTCCCCTGGAGCACATATTATGCATTGTCAGAGTGGTGCGTGGGTAGGTAATTAAATCATTTAGGCCACGGTGTTCAATGACCTGAGGCATTACACGTGACATCCTGCATTGACGCCAATACAGGGGACGCAGGTCCGGGTGCCTTGTGAGAATTTATTGATGAGTGGTCAACCCGCCTCTAAAATCCGTCCTATTGGACAACATGCAATCATTGAAGAATAAACTGGATGAGCTCCATTCAAGACTTTCCTACCAACGGGACATTAAAAACTATAATATCTTATGTTTCACCAAGTCGTTGCTGAACGACGACATGGATAATATACAGTTGGCTGGGTTTTCCGTTCATCGGCAAGTCAGAACAGCTGCCTCTGGTAAGAGAAGTAGTGGCGGTCTGTGTTTACAAAATCTAATATTAAGGAAGTCTCTAGGTTTTGCTCGCCTGAGGTAAAGTATCTCATGATGAGCTGTAGACCACACTATTTACCAAGAGCGTTTTCATCTATCTTTTTCATAGCTGTTTATTTACCACCACAAAACGATGCTGACACTAAGACCCCACTCAACGAGCTGTGTAAGGTCCTAAGCAAACAAGAAAATGCTCATCCAGAGGCGGTGCTCCTAGTGGCCAGAGAGTTTAATGCAGGGAAATGTAAATCTGTTTTACCTCATTTCTGCCAGCTTGTTACATGTGCAGACACAGGAAAAAATCTCAAGACCACCTTTACCCCACACACAGAGACACATACAAAACTCCCTCTCATCCTCTATTTGGCAAATCTGACCATAATTCTATCCTACTGATTCCTGCTTACAAGCAAAAACGAAATCAGGAAGTACCAGTGACTCGCTCAATGCGGAAGTGGTCAGATGACACAGATGCTAAGCTACAGGACTGTCTTGCTAGCACAGACTGGAATATGTTCATATGACATTGCGGAGTATACCACATCAGTCACTGGCTTCATCAATAAGTGCATTGACGACGTCCCCCCCACAGTGACTGTACGTACATACCCCAACCAGAAGACATGGATTACAGGTAACATCCACACTGAGCTAAAGGGTAGAGCTGCCGCTTTCAAAGAGTGGGACTCTAAGCCAGACACGTATAAGAAATCCCGCTATGCCCTCCGACAAAACATCAAACAGGCAAAGTGTCAATACAGGACTAAGATTGAATTCTAATACACCAGATCCAACACTTGTCGGATGTGGCAGGGCTTGCAAACTATTACGGACTACAAAGGGATGCCTAGCTGCGAGCTGCCCAGTGACACGAGCTTACCAGACAAGCTAAATGACTTCTATGCACACTTCAAGGCAAGCAACACTGAAGCATGCATGAGAGCACCAGCTGTTCCTGACGACTGTGTGATCACGCTCACCGTAGCCAATGTGAGCAAGACCTTTAAACAGGTCAACATTCACAAGGCTGCAGGGCCAGAGGGATTACCAGGATGTGTACTGTGAGCACGCGCTGACCAACTGACAAGTGTCTTCACTGACATTTTTAACCTGTCCCTGGCCAAGTCTGTAATGCCTACATGTTTCAAGCAGACCAACATAGTCCCTGTGCCCAAGAACACCAAGGTAACCTGCCAAAATCACTACCCGTAGCAGTCACGTCTGTAGCCATTAAGTGCTTTGAAAGGCTGGTCATGGCGAACATTAACACCACAATCCCAGAAACCCTAGACCCACTCCAATTTGCATACCACCCCAACAGATCCACAGATGACGCAATCTCTATTCCACCCCACTCTGCCCTTTCCCACCTGGACAAAAAGGAACACCTACATGAGAATGCTGTTCATTGACTACAGCTCAACGTTCAATACCATAGTGTCCTCAAAGCTTATTGCTAAGCTAATGACCCTGGGACTAAACACCTCCCTCTGCAACTGGATCCTGGACTTCCTGACGGGCCGCCCCAAGGTGGTAAGGGTAGGCAACAACACATCTGCCACACTGATTCTCAACACAGGGGCCCCTCAGGGGTGTGTGCTTAGTCCCCTCCTGTACTCCTTGTTCACCCATGACTGCGTGGCCAAGCACGACTCCAACACTATCATTAAGTTTGCTAATAACACAACAGTGGTAGGCCTGATCACTGACACAGCCTACAGGGAGGAGGTCAGAGACCTGGCAGAGGGGTGCCAGGACAACAACCTCTCCCTCAATGTGATCAAGACAAAGGAGCTGATGGTGGACTACAGGAAAAGGAGGGCCGATCATGCACCCATTCTCATCGATGGGGCTGTAGTGGAGCAGGTTGAGAGCTTCAAGTTCCTTGGTGTCCTCATCACCAACAAACTATCATGGTGCAAACACGCCAAGATAGTCGTGAAGAGTGCATGACAACGCCTATCCCCCCTCAGGAGATTTGGAATTGATCCTCAGAAAGTTCTACAGCTGATCCATCAAAAGTATCCTGACTGGTTGCGTCTGCGCCTTGTATGGCAACTGCTCGCTCTCTGACCACAAGGTGCTACAGAGGGTAGTGCGTACTGCCCAGTACATCACTGTGGCCAAGCTTCCTGCCATCCAGGACCTCTATACCAGACGGTGTCAGAGGAAGGCCCAAAAAAATGCCAAAGACTCCAGCCACCCAAGTCATAGACTGCTCTCTCTGCTACCGCACGATAAGCAGTATGTGTGGGGTACAGAAATGAGGTCGTCATTAAAAAATTATGTTAAACACTATTATTGCATATAGAGTCAATGCAACTTATTTTGTGACTTGTTAAGCAGATTTTTACTCTTGAACTTATTTAGGCTTGCCGTAACAAAGGGGTTGAATACTTATTGACTCAAGACATTTCAGCTTTTCATTTTGAAACATAATTCCACTTTGACATTATGGGCTATTGTGTGTAGGCCAGTGACACAAATAGCAATTTAAAATTTAATCCATGTTAGATTCAGGCTGTAACACAACAAAATGTAGAGAAAGTCAGGGGGTGTGAATACTTTCTGAAGGCATTGTATATGTAAACACATTTTCATTATTTCTGTCAATGGTGAAATTGGTTAATTTGTCATGGCACTGTATATTCTATTTTTATCTCTTATGTAAATATCTTGGGACAAAGTCAAATATGACTGTATTGCTGTGTGAATAGAGAAACAAAGAGGCCAGACCATATCCAATCTTCTCCCTAGTATGAATACATTTGTTTATTGTAATAAAAGTAGCTACTCTAGACAAGCCAACCTCGCTAGCAACCGATTATTAGGACATTGGCTCAATGTTATTGCCAGTATAATAATTGCTTTGTCTTTTACATTATACATTGTTTTCTCTGCCAATGAAAAGGAGCAATGTGAGCAATGCAAGCATATCTTTTTAATTAGTTCACTAGACATGACATTACATTTTGTAAATAGATCTTGCATAATGCACAGCACAAAGATAAATGGTATGGATGTATAATTACTTAGCGGAACAAATAAATATATATATATTTTTAAATAAGACAAAGGGAGACAATTATGTTGTAAACTCGTGACAGGTTTCCACTTTTCTTGGAACAATTGACAAGTACAGTTAACCAGTGTATTTGTTATGTCATTATCCAGCACCTGCAAAGCTTCCTTTGGCACTAATAACCCTGGTTGCACCTCAAATTGCACCCTATTCCCTGTAGTGCACTAATTTTTCCAGGGCCCATCCCAGCAAACAGGTGATGTCATGAGGATGTTTGGTTATGTTCCCATTAGGACCCTTAAGGGTTTTGGTGTGATGTTATTCCACTGACATTCTGAGAACGTTTGAAGAACATCCCCGGGACAAACCGGGAACTATAAAATGGTCCCCAAGGGAACGTTTTCTTTGGGACCTCTGTATAGTTCCTTGTAAGTTACCAGGACGTCACTGAGGACCATGTCTGGACCATGTCAGGTCCTTTTAAGGACATTCTCAGGTCTTATTTTACTAGTCCTTAGGACATTGCGTGATGGTCCCAAGGGAATGTTCTCTGGGAGACCTTTGTGTAGTTCCCTGTAAGCTCTCAGTACTTCACTGAGGACTATGTCATGACCATGTCTGGACCATATCAGGTCCTTTTTAGGACATTCACAGGACTTTCATTTTAATTGTCCTTTGGACATCGTATGATGGTCCCAAGGGAACATTCTCTCTGGGACCATTTTATAGTTCCCGGTTTGTCCCGGGGAAGTTTTTAGTACATTGTTTCATGGTCCCCTGAAGGTCCCCTGAACGTTCTTGGGATGCTGTGTCATGGTCCCCTGGAGGTTTTGTGTAGTTCCCGGTTTGTCCCAGGGACGTTTTTAGGATGTTGTGTCGTGGTCCCCTGAACGTTCTTGAGACGTACCCTGGAGGTTTTTGTCATGTGATTGTCCAAGGTGTCCCAAACAATTATATGTAAAGTTATTACATTGTATGGTTTTAAGGTAAGTGGAACGCTGTTCAGCTAAAATTGTGTAAAAATCTTTAATCAATGACCTTACATAACTTAGTAGTGACTTTTCAATATGACCCCACCTCAGATTTTTAGTTTACTAGGAAAAGTCAGTTAATAACAAATTGTCTGAATGACAATTTTTTTATCTTGTCGGCACCGGTATTTGAACTTGCAACCTTTTGGTTACGAGTCCAACGCTCTAACCACTAGGCTACCCTGCCTAGGTAGGGTAACTCTGTAGTAACTCTGTAGTATTTCATAAGTCCCCTACACATTCATTACCTAAAATACATCTCTGCACTTAGCAAAATAGTGCCTGTGTACTTAATTATCAGTTCATTTGACGATTCTCTCATTGATTTTATTTATTTATTTCATCAATCTGAGTTTGGGTTTTCAATATAGTTGTCTAATTTTGGTGGGGCATATTATTCTGTTTTAATGTTACTGAATCACTATAAAAAATATAATAGTTTTTTATTCCATGTATTTTTAACAGAGCTGAGATTTACTTTGAAGTGAAAAGTGTAGGAATAGGCCTATAGGTGAAATCAGTCGTTAATACAGACATGATGGCGTAGCAGGAAGTTCAGAATGCTGTGAACCAGGAGGTTGTGCGTTTCAATCCCAGGAAATTATCATTACTGTATGAATACACATACAAAATGTAATCATGTATGTCAAATATGTAAATTTAAAGAACTGTTTGTGTGGTTGTCCTTAGTGATGCCAAAAGAGCTGCGACTTGAGCAGTTCACCAATCAGGGCCTTGATAGGCTAGGCAACAGTAAACAGGGTGATGTGTAATGAATCTAGGGTGGTGTGCCCTGGGTAGAATTTTTTTTTAGAGGAAGAACATTTTCTTTGCAACCATCAGGTGAACGAGACAAAACCTCCAGGGGACCATGACAACGCCCTGACGACTTTAGGCGACAATTTTGTAATGTCCGATGGACGTCCTAACAACGACACATTATTGTTTGCAAGGATAGAGCTCTGGTCAAATTTAGTGCACTATAAAGCGAATAGGGTGCCATTTGGGACGTAGCCCCTGTCTGATTAATTTGGTCAGTCAGTCATAGTTCATCCCCAGTGGAACTAACAGTTATTTAATTGACCAGTCCACAACAGAGGAGGATTCCGCCTGTCACAAGCAGTTCAGGGCCATTAAGGAGATGCCTCCGTTGTGTCTGTACTCCGCACAGTAAGCTTTACTGTTCTCCTTATATGGTCCTCACGCATCACTTCAATGCAGACACTTTCGTATCTGGTATAGTTAATCAAAACGTTTTTGCCAAGGGGTAGTGGGGACCGGGGAGGGGGAATGGTGTTTCCAGGCACTTTTGGCAGTTGAACTCTTTTTCAGTGCTGGGAGGGCAGACCTCTTCTAATGTGTGCGACTGACCATTTTCCTAAATGGCTCCAGTCAGGCCTCCATGGGCTAGATTGCTTGTTAAATACTGTAGAGAGTGAAACAGTAGACATGCCTCTCTGGTTCTGGTCATGCAGAAAGAATAGCGTGTGTGTGTGTGTATCTTGTTTGCAATTGTTTCAATACAGCAGGGCATCCCTGGCTTTACAGTAATGCTATTGTTATTATAGCTGCATGGAAAGTATGATAATGGTGCCTTTTATTCCAAAACATTCATCATGCTTTATTTTCTCTTATATTCATTGTATTATTGTCTTTGTTGACACTGGTCCTTTTGTTAATGTGTGATGTTGGGTTTGGTCAATGTCTGTTGATGATGACAATGAGTCTGTTTTGAAATACTGGCAGTTGAGTGTTGTAGTGTGTTTGGTATGAATTAATTTAGAAAGAATAGAAGGTATTTATGGGTAGCAGCCAGGGTTGGGGAGTAACGATTACATGTAATAGATTACAAAAAAAACTATTGCTGTAATCTGTTAAATTAACAGCAAAAATATTGTAATGAGATTACAGATATTTTGGGGAAAATAGATTTCTATGATTACTTTTAAATTTAGAAAGGATGTTTGAGCAAAAACTATGACACTTTTCTGATTTCAATGACATTCAAATCAGCAAATTTAAATGTGCTCTGTCTGAGCGAGTCTGTACACAATAGGGAGGAACTAAAACGCGACACAGCAAATGCGTTTGATAGATCGCAGGAAAAGAGCAGGAAAAGGCTTTTGTAGGCTACAGTCCAAGCTTTGTCTTCTAATGGAGTGACTGCTGTCGGCATCCACATATTATTCCATTTAAATAAATGCTTGGAGGTAAGGACGACAGCAGTCACTCCATTAGAAGACAAAGCTTGGACTGTAGCCTACAAAAGCCTTTTCCTGCGATCTATCAAACGCATTTGCTGTGTCGCGTTTTAGTTCCTCCCTATTGTGTACAGACTCGCTCAGACAGAGCAAATTTAAATTTGCTGATTTGAATGTCATTGAAATCAGAAAAGTGTCATAGTTTTTGGGGCGACATAGCCTTAGAGATGAGCGATACTGATATCTTGGCTACCTAGCGCACTGATGTGAATCACACTGCTGCTCTCTCATTTATTTTCCCTCTGCGGATTGTGGTTGTGGAATGCTGTTCACAAATGTATAAGTATATTTTAACCCAATAATGGCTGAATTGAAATAGTTTAAGCAACCCATCAATAATTGTTGTTACGACCAGTGGTGTATTCATTACGGAAACCATTTACCGTTTAAGAACCAAATGGAAGCAAACAGAGCAAAACGATCATTTGTGTTGGACAAATTCAAATCCCTCCCCGTTTCGTTCCATTTGCTCCCGTTTAAGAAACAAACGTTTCGCAACAGAATCGGAGGCAATGGACAGCCAGTAAAACAAATTATCTTGCAACAGCTCGCAAAGGCCTAGTGCAGATCTCAGCCAAAATAATACAAGTTTTAGTTCCTCCCTTCTAAACTTCCCTGTGGTATTGTGCTTCATACTATCAAAATATGATTTTATTTTAAAAGACCTTGAGTGGTTTTTATTTTCTTAATTTAAAATGTACCATCTAGTTTTTAACATGCAAATAGCACTTTCTTGGTACTGCTCAAACCATGCCATTCCGAGAGCAACATTTATTTTTCAACTGAAGCCAAGAGCCCCGTCACGGCTTTTGTAGTAATGAGGATCGGACCAAAGCGCACTGTGGTAAGTGTTCATGATTTGATTTGATTTGATCACAAAAACACTCAACAAAATAAACAAGAGGGGAAAACCGACACAGTTCTGTAATGTGCATAAACTATAAGGAAACAACTACCCACAAAACACAGGTGGGGAAAAAGGCTGCCTATGTATGATTCCCAATCAGAGACAACGATAGACAGCTGCCTCTGATTGAGAACCAAACCCGGCCAAAACATAGAAATAAAGAAACTAGAATGCCCAGCCTAGTCACACCCTGGCCTAACCAAAATAGAGAATTAAAGCCTCTCTGTGGCCAGGGCGACAAGCCCAATCAGTCTTCCATGACAACAAAATAATAAAAAACAACAGATTAGGCTAATTAGTTCTTAGTTTTTGGCTTATGCTGAGGTAGGCCTAAAACAATTAGGCTAATCAATAGTTCCATGTAAGAAATTAATTGGAAGGACTGGAAATCTGACAGACTGTTTTTTAAGTAAAGATCTAGTCTAATAGTATTATTATCTGTAGTAGAAAGCAAGGGGTCGTTAGAAGAAGCCTACACAACCAATCCATAAAGTAAAATGCAACGTCCATTTATGGCCAGTTATGTAAACTCTAACATTGATTTATCCTGCAATAGATGTAGTTCAGTTGGTAATATACATTTTTGTCTTCTTCTAATGCCTCTTAAGCAGGTTGGCGTTTATTTGGTGGAGTCTTGTCCTTGAGGCAGAACTGAGAGATTTCCTCTAGATGGGCCATCTGCAAAGTCATAATTGGCTATTGTAAAAATTGAGGAAAACAAAAATGTGCTTTTTGGTCTTAATTTAAGGTTAGGGTTAGGAATTAGGATTAGAAGTGTGTTAGCTCAGTGTCTGCGCTGTTGGAAGGTTGTGATATGGATTTCACATTGGGATTGGGAATACAGATATGAATCTGTTGGTCACAGATACCATGGATCAGAAAACCAGTCAGTATCTGGTGATCACCATTTGCCTCATGAATCCCGACATCTCCTTCACCTAGAGTTTATCAGGCTTTTGATTGTGGCCTGTGCGAAGTTGCCGGACATGGGAGGGAACTGGAACATCTGTCGATCCAGACCATCCCAAACATGCTCAATGGGTGACATGTCTGGTGAGTATGCAGGCAATGGAAGGGCAATGGGCCATTTTCTACTTCCAGGAATTGTGTAGAGATCCTTGCGAAATCGGGCCTTGCATTATCATGCTGAAACATGAGGTGATGGCAACGGATGAATGGTACGACAATGGTCCTCAGGATCTCGCCAAGGTATCTCTGTGCATTCAAATTGTCATCGATAAAATGCAATTGTGTTCATTGCTTATGCCTGCCTATACCATAACCCCACTGCCACCATGGGGCACTCTGTTCACAATGCTGACATCAGCAAACCGCTCACCCACACAACGCCATACGCTGTCTGCCATCTGCCCGGTACAGTTGAAACCGAGATTCATCTGTGAAAAGCACACTTCTGCAGCATGCCAGTGGCCATCGAAGGTGAGCATTTGCCTACTGAAGTCAGTTACGACGCCGAACTGCAGTCAGGTCAATACCCTGGGTAGGAGGACGAGCATGCAGATGAGCTTCCCTGAGACCGTTTCTGACAGTTTGTGCAGAAATTCTTCGGTTGTGCAAACCCACAGTTTCATCAGCTGTCCGGATGGCTGGTGTCAGACGGCTGGAAGTACTGCCAAATTCTCTAAAACGACATTGGAGGTGGCTTATGGCAGAGAAATTAACATTAAATTGTCTGGAGACAGCTCTGGGGGACATTCCCGCAGTCCGTATGCCAATTTTATCCTCCCTCAAAAGTTGAGACGTCTGTGACAAAATTGCACATTTTAGAGTGGCCTTTTATTGTCCCCAGCACAAGGCGCACCTATGTAATGATCGGGCTGTTTAATCAGCTTCCTGATATGTCACACCGGTCAGGTGGATGAATTATCTTGGTAAAGGAGAAATGCTCACTAACAGATAACGTGTGACCATGGTGCATGAGCTGATGATTTGGGGTTGTTCAACAGTTGTTTGACAGCATCGTGGGAGTCAATCCCAACCATCCCCCTTTCTCTCCAGCTCATCAGATGTTGGAGTTATCCATCATCTCCGTCTCTCCAGAGTAGGGTGTCCGTAGACATGGCTCATTGCTACCCGCTCGTTGACATAATTTGGGGATGCGGAGACAGATGGCTGCAGTTAGGAAGGCGGTAGAGCGAGACCGTGATTCAAAAAACAGGACAGATTTGGGAGTCACCTCATGGTACAGAATCAAGGGGACCGGCTCACCTTGGCCTCCTGATCTTCCTCCTCCTGCTCCTCCTCCTCCTCCCAGTCCTCCTCCTCCTTCTCCCCTTCCTCCTGCTGCTTCTCCTCCTCCCCTTCCTCCTTTTGCTCCTCCTCCTTCCCTTTCCTCCTCCTCCACCTGTTCCTTCTCCTCCTCCACCTCCATTTGGCCTGGGCTGCAATGCCTTCTATTTACTGAGATTGGTTCTGCCTGCTGAGGTCATATCAATGTAGCCTGGTCCCAGATCTGTTTGTACCCTTGCCAACTCCAAGAGAGCAGAAACAGACTGGCACCCAGACTAACATCCGTGCAGCCATCACCTCCTTCCAATGTAATTTAGTTTGTGCATATGGGTGCCAGTAGGATTTGGGAAGTGCCACAGCCTGCTGTGATGGGTCAACTTGTCACATCGATGGCACTGGTCTGGTGCCACCCTGCTAGCTAGGAACTCAAATCAAATCAAATTGTATTTGTCAGATGCTTCGTAAACAACAGGTGTAGACTAACAGTGAGATGCTTAATCACTGGCCCTTCACAACAATGCAGAGAGAAAAAAATTGAAAAATTATATAAAAATTAGGAACAAATACACAATGAGTAACGAGAACTTGGCTTTATACAAGGGGTACCAGAACCAAGTCGATGTGCAGGGGTATGAGGTAATTGAGATAAATATGTACATATAGGTAGGGGTAAATTGACTAGGCAACAGGATAGATAATAAACAGTAGCAGCAGCATATGTGATGAGGCAAAAAGGGTCAATGCAGATCGTCTGTGTAGCTATTTGGTTAACTATTTAGCAATCTTGTGGGGGTAGAAGCTGAGTCCTGTTGGTTCCAGACTTGGTGCATCGGTACCGCTTGCCATGCAGTAGCAGAGAGAACAGTCTATGACTTGGGTGGCGGGAGGCCTTCCTCTGACACCGCCTGGTATTGAAGTCCTGGATGGCAGGGAGCTCGGCCCCAGTGATGTACTGGGCCGTACGCACTACCCTCTGTAGAGCCTTGTGGTCAGATGCAGCCAATCAAGATGCGCTCAATGGTGCAGCTGTAAAACTTTTTGTGGATCTGAGGGCCCATGCCAAATCTTTTCAGTCTCCTGAGAGGGAAGAGGCATTATCCTGCCTATTTCATGACTGTAAGGGTATGTGCGGACCATGTTAATTTCATAAGGATGTGGAAAACAAGGAACTTAAAGCACTCGACTCGCTCCACTACAGCCCTGTCGATGTGAATGGGGGCGTGCTCAGCCCTCCGTTTCCGCCCCATGGCCTTCTAAATGTTAACCTGTTTAAAGACCTTACTCACATCGGCTACGAAGAGTGAGATCACATAATCGTCCGGAACAGCTAGTACTCATACATGGTTCAGTGTTGCTTGCCTCAAAGTGAGCATAGAAGGCATTTAGGTGGTCTGGTAGGCTTGCGTCACTGGGCAGCTCGCGGCTGGATTTCCCTTTGTAATAAATGATAGTTGGCAAGCCCTGCCACATCCAATGAGCATCAGAGCTGGCATAGTAGGATTCGATCTTAGTCCTGTACTGACACTTTGTCTGTTTGATGGCTCGTCGGAGGTCGGAGCGGGATTTCTTATAAACGACCGGATTAGTGTCTCGCTCCCTGAAAGTGGCAGCTCTAGCCTTTAGCTCAGTGTGGATGTTGCTTGTAATCCATGTCTTCTGGTTGGGATATGCACGTACGGCTACTATTAGGACGACGTCGTCCATGCACTTATTAATGAAGCCGGTGACTGATGTGGTAAACTCCTCAATGAATCCCGGAACATATTCCAGTCTGTGCTAGCGAAACAGTACTGTTGTTTAGCATCCGCTTCATCGGACCACTTCCGTGTTACTGGTACTTCCTGTTTTAGGTTTTGCTTATATAATGAATTTGAATGTTTGTGCTTGTCTTATAACTAATTTCTGTGTTTTATTCATGTGCAGTTCTAATAACCAATTTCTGTGTTCAAACAAGTGGTTGACTGAACAAATCCTTACTATCAGTAGCTGCAATTTGGCAGTACGCCCAGACCTTGTTTTGAGAAACAAAAGATATCTCAGTTTCAAGGTCTAGGCTTAGAGAGAAGAAGCCGCATGAGGTACTGGTCTGTCACATGTTATGAGCCAGTATTGGTCGGCCTCATGGATGAAAGAAAACAGTAATGATGAATTAATTATGCTAAATCATGCAAATATTACTTGTCTCTGTATAGTCGTATATAAGACAACTGCTGGGACTACCCAGGAAGAGCTTATGATTGACATGTACTATGGTGCATTGAGTTGGTTAGAACCCCTCCAGCGCGCTGACAAATAAACAATGCTTTATTTAAGTGTGGAAGGACCACCAGGGGGCAGGCTGGTTCCACGGATAGTAGCACTACATGTGAGTCAAGGTGAGCAGAGGCAGTTAAGCACAGCTGACGGTACTAATCACCTATTTTCTTCCCCATACAAGAGAGAGGAGGGAACTGGCAGGGGGAGACAGGCTGGAAAAAAGAGTGATTAATTCTCTAAAGGGGAGGATTTACCTGACGATTTGGAGAGGAAGAGGACAAACTACCTCTTGGGAATGGCAACCATGGATCCGCACCACCACCTGAAAGGAGCTCTCATCGAACTGATAGTTAAGGTGCTGACACACCCGTGATTTATGTTTATAGTTAAAAGTTACTCACCTTGTGTTACTTATTCCTGCAAAGAAAATGATTTGTGTTATCCTTGTGAGATCATCCTTGATTGTGTGGGAGTGTTTGTTTTTAGAGAAAATACCTCAAAAGAGAACTTTGTTCAATGTAAGAACCTGCTCTCGACTCATTTATTCCACCTTTCTGTTTTGGAGCAACCTAAAAAGACTTGGTCTGCTCACATAAGATTGACTTCGAGTGTCCCTGTGTAAGAATTTCCACGACACTTATAAGCAGGAATCAGGAGGATAGAGTTATGAGCAGATTTTCCAAAGCGAGGGCGAGGGACAGCCTTAGTGCTGTTAACTGGTCTGGTGCCACCCTACTAGCTATGAACTGTTCGTGCTGTCTGGTGCCAACCTGCTAGCTGGGAATAGTCAGTGCTGTTTGAGGTGGGGCCGTTGGAGTGTTAAATACAGTGGGTCATACATCCTCTTTGGGTTCTGATGCCATTCCTCTCCATGTTTAGAAGATGTATCTCATTGTGAAAACAGTCAGTCATATTTCATAGTTTACAGATTGTTTTTGAGTGGATTTTTCCTTTTATATAGAGCAACCACTATAAACAATCTTATGTGTCACTTGCCACATCATTATAATGTGTTTTGCTTCATATGATGCGCTTTGCTTCATCATGACGATGTGTCAAGTGACACTTTGCTTCTTGAAAGTCCAATCTCTTGAAAACCTGACTGCTATCATGCAAAACATTGTGGGACTGTATTAACAGTAATTAAAAAAATACAAAAATATAGTTTTATGAGTGGAGTTTTCCTTTAGTATTGTTCAGTTTAGTTAATTTTTTGGGCCATATACAGGAGCTCTTGAGTCAAAAGACAATCTAGAGTACCTTTTGCAAGTACACAATACCCCATAATGACAAAGTGAAAACATATTTTTTTTAGTTTTTTGCAAATGTATTGGAAATGAAATACAGAAATATCTCATTTACATAAGTATTCACACCCTGGAGTCAATACATTGTAGAAGCACCTTTGGCAGTGACTACAGCTGTGAGTCTTTCTGGGTATGTCCCTCAGAGCTTTCCTCACCTGGATGGTGCAACATTTGCCCATCATTCTTTTCAAAACTCTTCAAGCTCTGTCAAATTGTTTGTCGATCATCCCTAGACAACCATTTTCAGGTCTTGCCAAAGATTTTCAAGCAGATTTAAGCCAAAACTCGGCCACATTTATTGTCTTCTTGTCAAGCAACTTAAGTTTAGATTTGGCTTTGTGTTTTAGGATATTGTCCTTATGAAAGGAGAATTCATCTTCCACTGGAAATCAGACTGAACCAGGTTTCACTCTAGGATTTTGCCAGTGCTTAGCTCCATTGTGTTTCTTTTTCATCCTGGGAAAAACTTCCCAGTCCGTAAGCAGCCACCACTATGATGGAAAGTTGTTCTCAGTAATGTTTTGTATTGGATTAGCCTCAAATGTAACACTTTGTATTCAGGGCAAAAAGCAAACTGCAAAATATGTGGCAAAGCAATATCACTTTAGTGCCTTGTTGCAAACAGGATGCATATTTTAGAATATGTTTAATGTGTACAGCCTTCCTTTTCACTCTGTCAGTTGGGTTAGTATTGTGAAGTAACTTCAATGTTGTTGATATCCTCAGTTTTCTCATATCATAGCCATTAAACTCTGTAACTGTTTTAAAGTCACAATTGGCCTCATTTTGAAATTCCTGAACTGTTTCCTTCCTCTCTGGCAACTGAGTTAGGAAGGATACCTGTATTTAATAACTTCACCATGCTCAAATAAATATTCAATATTTGCGTTTTTGATTTTTACCCATCTACCAATAGGTGCCCTTTGCGAGACGTTGGAAATCCTCCCTGGTCTTTGTGGTTGAATCTGTGTTTGAAATTCACTGCTCAACTGAGGGACCTTACAGATACAATAATTGTAGTCATTCAAAACGGTGAGGTAGTTACTGAAAAATCATGTTAACTATTATTGCACAGAGAGTGAGTCCATCCAATGTATTATGTAACTTGTTAAGCAAATGTTGACTCCTGAATTTATTTACGCTTGTCATAACAAAGGGGTTGAATACGTGTTGTCTCGACATTAAGCTTTTATTTTTTTCATTTCTAAAAAATTCACTTTGTCATTATGGGTTATTGTGTTTAGGAAAGTGACGAAACATCTCATCAAATCAATTTTAAATTCAAGCTGTAACACAACAAAATGTTGACGTTTTTCCATATTTTGTTACGTTGCAGCCTTCTAAAATTTATTTTAAAAATCCTCATTAATCTACACACAATACTCCATAATGACAAAGCGAAAGCAGGTTTTCAGAAATGTTTGCTAATTTATTCAATATAAAAAACATAAATACTTTATTTACATAAGTATTCAGACCCTTTGCTATGACACTCGAAATTGAACTCGGGTCCATCCTTTTTTCATTGATCATCCTTGAGATGTTTCTACAACTTGATTGGAGTCCACCTGTGGTAAATTCAATTGATTGGACATAATTTGGAAAGGCACACACAAACCATCAGTTTACAGTGCATGTCAAAGCAAAAACCAAGCCATGAGGTCGAAGGAATTGTCCGTAGACAGAATTGTGTCGAGGCACAGAGAAGAGTACCAAAACATTTCTGCAGCATTGAAGGTCTCCATTCTTAAATGGAAGAAGTTTGGAAACACCAAGACTCTTCCTAGAGCTGGTCGCCTGGCCGAGCTCCAGAGTTCCTCTGTGGAGATCAGAAAAACTTCCAGAAGAACAACCATCTCTGACAAAAGCCACTCTTCAGTAAAAGGCACATTACAGCCCGCTGGAGCTTACCAAAAGGCACCTAAAGACTCTCAGACCATGAGAAACAATATTCTCTGGTTAGTATATAATGGCGCCTGCTAGCAACACTGAAGCATGCATAAGAGCACCAGCTGTTCTGGACAACTGTGTGATCACGCTCTCCGTAGCCGATGTGAGCAAGACCTTTAAACAGGCCAACATTCACAAATCCGTGGGGTCAGATGGATTACAAGGACGTGTACTCGAGGCATGCGCGGACCAACTGGCAAGTGTCTTCATTGACATTTTCAACCTCTCCTTTACCGAGTCCGTAATACCTATGTGTTTCAAACAGATCACCATAGTCTTTGTGCCCAAGAAAGTGAAGGTAACCTGCCTAAATGATTACAGCCCCGTATCACTCATGTCGGTAGCCATGAAGTGATTTGAAAGGCTGGTCATGGCTCACATCAACACCATCATGCCATTAATACAGGTAACGAGTGGAGGACAGAAGAGCCTCTTAAAGAAGAAGTTACAGGTCTGTGAGAGCCAGAAATCTTGCTTGTTTGTAGGTGACCAAATACTTATTTTCCACCATAATTTGCAAATAAATTCATTAAAAATCCTACATTGTGATTTTCTGGATTTTTTTTCCTCAGTTTGTCTGTCATAGTTGAAGTGTACCTATGATGAAAATGACAGGCCTCTCTCATCTTTTTAAGTGGGAGAACTTGCACAATTGGTGGCTGACTAAATACTTTTTTGCCCCACTGTATATGTAGGCAATCACACACCATTACACTCATAGAGGTTTTTGCTGTCTTAAATAATGGCTGTCAAAACTGACTTGACTGGTCAAAGACTTACACAGTACTTGTAGTTGATACATCTGCCACATTGACCTGTCCATTTTCAGTGCCAATGAGGCAAACTAAACACGTGTTAATCTGGGATTCACTCCTAGGTGTTGAATGTATGTCAAGCAATCAGTTCTCTGACATTGATTTTTTTCTCTGATTTCATCATGTGAAAACTCCCATGTGACATGCCCAATAGTAGCAATCTGCAGCAGTTCAAACCAATTAAGGAAGTGAAGACCGGCAATGTGATTGATCTCTATTAAACAAAGTACACAAACAGGACCATCATGCCCTGATTAGAACACGAATAACAGAGATTTAATTACATCAGCAAATATGAATGACAATAAATAGTATCTATCAGACGGGCAAAAGGGGTCAGTCTGAATGTGAAGCGGGCGGTTGACATCACTGGCGTAGGTTCTGTGAAGGGGTCAATAACTTCCAGGGCTACATAAGGCGACCACACAGAGGGACCCTACATTCTCTCTGAGGTGACGGTCACTCTTCTGCTTCATGCTACTCCAGACCAAGGTCAGTACTTTCCTTGTTCCTCTCTATTAGATCTGAGGAGCAATTGAAGGGGCTTCTAAGGCTGCATTCAGACAGGCAGCCCAGTTCTGGTATTATTTCCACTAATTTGTCTTTTGAAAAATCACATCAGACCTTTTCACATCAAGTCTTTTTCAGAGCTGATGTGATTGGTCAAGAAAGACCAATTAGTGGAAAACATATAGTATTTGGGCTGCCTGTCTAAACACAACCTAAGTGGTTGAGTCGCTGCTACTGCTAGGATTGTTAGTATATCACTGTTGTGTTTGTGCTCAGATCTGGAAAAATGTATCATGTACAGTATTATTGTTTAAATTATATTTTTTGGGTGGTCAGATTATGTGACTTGAAGACTAGACCTACTGTAGAACATTTGTCTTGTTAGTTCCAAACGATTGAAGTATTTTTCCAGGGTAACATCATGGCCTTTCTCATCAGTATGGGACAGATGCTACTGCTCACAACCATTCTCTTCCACCATACAGCATCCCTTCCTCTGTGGGAGAGGTAAGATTTTCTTGTCCACTCATTTATAGCTCACCTTGCCTGATCTGGATTTCAATACCTTTGGTCCCCTGCAAATACGTAATTTCATACATGTGTATATGTGCAGCCAGTGTTACTAGCTGGTGTGTGTTATTCCACAACTTAATATCATATCATGTCATTACCACAGTAACCAGGGGGATCTGGAGGGGATCATCAGGAGTGAGATCAGTCATTTAAACACCCAGTCCCTGTTCGCCAGGAACTATGTGGATGCCCTAGTTGAGGCAAGACTGAGGTAGGTTACACATCCATGCTCCTCTTAAAAAACTATTTATCTCACTATGGCGGCTTCATGTGTGACATATATAGTGACTTGCAAAAGTATTCATCCCCCTGTGCGTTTTTCCTATTGTTGTTGCATTACAACCTGTAATTTAAATGGATTTTAATTTTGATTTAATGTAATGGACATACACAAAATAGCCCAAATTGGTGAAGTGAAATGCAAAAAATGACTTCTTTCAAAAAATTTACAAAAATAAACAACTGAAAAGTGGTGCGTGCACATGTATTCAGCATTTCGATATGAAGCCCCTAAATAAGATCTGGTGCAACCAGTTACCTTCAGAAGTCACATAATTAGTTAAATATAGTCCACCTGTGTGCAATCTAAGTGTCTCATGATCTGTCACATGATCTCAGTATATAGACACCTGTTCTGAAAGGCCCAAGAGTCTTCAACGCCACTATGCAAGGGGCACACACCAAGCAAGCGGCACCATGAAGACCAAGGAGCTCTCCAAACAGGTCAGGGACAAAGTTGTGGAGAAGTACAGATCAGGGTAGGGTTATAAAAAAAATATCAAAAACTTTGAACATCCCACGGAGCACCATTAAATCCATTATTAAAAAATGTAAAAAGCATCACACCAAACCTGCCAAGAGACAGCCACCCACCAAAACTCACAGACCAGGCAATGAGGGCATTAAATAGAGAGGCAACAAAGACACCAAAGATAACCCTGAAGGAGCTGCAAAGCTCCATAGCGGAGATTGGAGTATCTGTCCATAGGACCAATTTAAGCCGTAAACTCAACAGAGCTGGGCTTTATGGAAGAGTGGGCGGGAAAAAAAGCCATTGCTTAAAGAAAACAATGAGCAAACACGTTTGGTGTTAGCCAAAAGGCATGTGGGAGACTCCCCAAACATATGGAAGAAGGAACTCTGGTCAGATGAGACATAAATGTTGCTTTTTGGCCATCAAGGAAAATGCTATGTCTGGCGCAAACCCAACACCTCTCATCACCCCGAGAATACCTTGTTTTTCATCGGCAGGGACTGGGAAACTGGTCAGAATTGAAGGAATGATGGATGGCGCTAAATATAGAGAAATTCTTGAGAGAAACCTGTTGTTTCAGTCTTCCAGAGAATTGAGACCACTTTCCAGCAGGACAATGACCCTAAGCATACTGCTAAAGCAACACACGAGGGGTTTAAGGGGAAACATTTAAATATCTTGGAATGGCCTAGTCAAAGCCCAGACCACAATCCAATTGAGAATCTGTGGTATAATATTGCTGTAAACCAGCGGAACCCATCCAACTTGAAGGCAGTTTTGCCTTGAAAAATGGGTGAAAATCCCAGTGGCTAGATTTACCAAACTTATAGCGATACCCCAAGAGACTTGCAGCTGTAATTGCTGCAAAAGGTGGCTCTACAAAGTATTGACTTAGGAGGTGAATAGTTATGTTTTTTTGTATTATTTCTTGTTTGTTTCACAATAAATCATATTTTGCATCTTCAAAGTGGTAGGCATGTTGTGTAAATCAAATGATACAAACCCCCCAAACAATCTATTTTAATTCCAGGTTGTAAGGCAACAAAATAGGAAAAATGTCAAGGGGGTGAATACTTTTACAAGCCACTGTAACTGCATTGGTTAAATATTCTAATGAGACCATATCGGCATGAGAAGCACTAGTACTAATGTTTCTACCACTTCATTGATCTGCCTACTATTCCAGTCAATCTAGAAGATCAGGCCCACAGACGAGACAGTTGGGGGACATTGAGTTCTCCAGCCGATACGCTGAGTACCTGAGGTCCAAAGCAAAGCACAGCTCAATCTGCGCCTTCCTCCAACGCATGCAGAGTGTTAAGAAAAGGTAATGTCACTCATAGAAATATAATTACTATCACGTAACATTGACTTGAATGTGGATGTCTGTTTTATACAGCTCTATTTTTTTTATGACATCACCAGGGTCATATCTCTCTTTCTCTCTCTCTCTCATTTTTACCTTTCTCTCGCTTGCTTTCTCATTTCTATTTATCTCGTTCTTTTTCTTTCTTTCTTTCTTTCTTCCTTTCTCTCTCTCTCGCTCTCTCTCGCTCTCTCTCTCTCTCTCTCTCTCTCTCTCTCTCTCTCTCTCTCTGTGTAACAGAACATGAACAGAGTAAACAAACATATTAATTTCCATATGTGTTGGTGTTTCCTGCTGTCCGTGTCAAAACTCATTGTAATTTCATATACTGTATCAATGTATCACACGCATGCTTGTCCACAGTGGGTTAGGAGCAGATACAGAGGTCAACCTGCTGTTAAAGCAGTACATGTGTCCCAATGTCTACCACTGAGCAGACTGAGTTATAACTGAGTTGTAACTGGAGGACAACAGGGATGGAAATGCGGGAAGCGACTGGCGTCTCTCCAACTGGACTACCATGGAAGACTGACTACCTAATGTTACAGTAGTAAACAATGGATTGTTTAGACATTTTAAGATACTATTCTATTAGATGTGATGTTTAATCAATCATGCAACTATATGCTATTTAGAGGTCTCAGGGTGTAATAAATATATTTTGTGAGTATGAATTAGGCTAATCTGTAGTTATTTATAAGTTGTCATAGTGATTTAGATATCTAGTTTCCCACCTGTATCACCAGTGTCTGTACCACTTTACAATAGCACAGTAACTTTCATGATTAAGCATTAACAAACTATTTATCAATATATATATATTTAAAAACATTTAGGAACATTACAAGTAATGAGCATTTATAAAATCTCAAGTAATGGCTAGTTTATTAACGTTATTATAAAGTGTTACCCAAGTATCTGCAGTGGTGTAAAGTACTTAAGTAAAAATACTTTCAAGTACTACTTAAGTCGTTTTTTGGGGTATCTGTACTTTACATTACTATTCATTTACTTTTTACTCCATACATTTTCCCTGACACCCAAAAGTACTTGTTACATTTTGAATGCTTAGCAGGACAGAAAAGGGTCCAATTCGCACACTCATCAAGAGAACATCCCTGGTCATCTACTGCCTCTGATCTGGCGGACTCACTAAACACAAATGCTTTTTTGGCTATCCGTAAACAAAACAAACAAGAAAATTGTGCTGTCTGGTTTGCTTGATGTAAGGAATTTTAAGTTATTCATACTTTTATTTTTTTTACTTTTGATACTTTAGTATATTTTAGCAATTACATTTTCTTTTGATACTTAAGTGTATTTAAAACCAAATACTTTTAGACTTTTACTCAAGTTGTATTTCACTGGGTGACTTTCACTTTTACTTGAGTCCTTTTCTATTAAGGTATCTTTACTTTTACTTAAGTTTGAGAATTGAGTACTTTTTCCACCACTGAGTATCTGTAGACTGGGTGTGTAAAATTATGCCTGATACTATATAAAGACTGTGATGGACTGATACCTCATACCATATAAAGACTGTCATGGAGTGATACCTGATACCAAAAAGACTGTCATGGACTGATACCTGATACTATATAAAGACTGTCATGGACTGATACCTGATACTATATAAAGACTGTCATGGACTAATACCTGATACTATATAAAGACTGTCATGGACTAACCCCTTTTCTTTGCACATTGATCTGATAACAAGTTCCCTGTAGTTTATCTATCTACAGCTATCCCGAGTTTTAACCAAGTTTTAACCCATCCAGAGTTGTAACCATGCCCGGCTTAGCTTTGATATTTGTCACTGACGACAACAGCACTCTGCATCATGGTGATGCAACACAACACTGGAACTCTTCCAAGTCAACAGCTAGCTTCCATTCTCCTCTGAGTACATTGACTTCAATACAAAACCTAGGAGGCTCATGGTTCTCAACCCCTTTCATAGACTTACACAGTAATTATGACAACTTCTAGAGGATGTCCTCCAACCTATCAGAGCTCTTGCAGCATGAACTGACATGTTGTCCATCCAATCAGAGGATCAGAGAATGAATCTAGTACTGAAAGCAAAAGCTTCAGTTAGCTAGCACTGCAGTGCATAAAATGTGGTGAGTAGTTGACTCGAAGAGAGAGAAAGACAATTTTATTTTTTATTTTATTTATTTCACCTTTATTTAACCAGGTAGGCAAGTTGAGAACAAGTTCTCATTTACAATTGCGACCTGGCCAAGATAAAGCAAAGCAGTTCGACAGATACAACGACACAGAGTTACACATGGAGTAAAACAAACATACAGTCAATAATACAGTATAAACAAGTCTATATACGATGTGAGCAAATGAGGTGAGAAGGGAGGTAAAGGCAAAATAAAGGCCATGGTGGCAAAGTAAATACAATATAGCAAGTAAAACACTGGAATGGTAGATTTGCAATGGAAGAATGTGCAAAGTAGAAATGAAAATAATGGGGTGCAAAGGAGCAAAATAAATAAATAAATTAAAATACAGTAGGGAAAGAGGTAGTTGTTTGGGCTAAATTATAGGTGGGCTATGTACAGGTGCAGTAATCTGTGAGCTGCTCTGACAGTTGGTGCTTAAAGCTAGTGAGGGAGATAAGTGTTTCCAGTTTCAGAGATTTTTGTAGTTCGTTCCAGTCATTGGCAGCAGAGAACTGGAAGGAGAGGCGGCCAAAGAAAGAATTGGTTTTGGGGGTGACTAGAGAGATATACCTGCTGGAGCGTGTGCTACAGGTGGGAGATGCTATGGTGACCAGCGAGCTGAGATAAGGGGGGACTTTACCTAGCAGGGTCTTGTAGGTGACATGGAGCCAGTGGGTTTGGCGAGTATGAAGCGAGGGCCAGCCAACGAGAGCGTACAGGTCGCAATGGTGGGTAGTATATGGGGCTTTGGTGACAAAACGGATTGCACTGTGATAGACTGCATCCAATTTGTTGAGTAGGGTATTGGAGGCTATTTTGTAAATGACATCGCCAAAGTCGAGGATTGGTAGGATGGTCAGTTTTACAAGGGTATGTTTGGCAGCATGAGTGAAGGATGCTTTGTTGCGAAATAGGAAGCCAATTCTAGATTTAACTTTGGATTGGAGATGTTTGATATGGGTCTGGAAGGAGAGTTTACAGTCTAACCAGACACCTAAGTATTTGTAGTTGTCCACGTATTCTAAGTCAGAGCCGTCCAGAGTAGTGATGTTGGACAGACGGGTAGGTGCAGGTAGAGATCGGTTGAAGAGCATGCATTTAGGTTTACTTGTATTTAGGAGCAATTGGAGGCCACGGAAGGAGAGTTGTATGGCATTGAAGCTTGCCTGGAGGGTTGTTAACGCAGTGTCCAAAGAAGGGCCAGAAGTATACAGAATGGTGTCGTCTGCGTAGAGGTGGATCAGAGACTCACCAGCAGCAAGAGCGACCTCATTGATGTATACAGAGAAGAGAGTCGGTCCAAGAATTGAACCCTGTGGCACCCCCATAGAGACTGCCAGAGGTCCGGACAGCAGACCCTCCGATTTGACACACTGAACTCTATCAGAGAAGTAGTTGGCGAACCAGGCGAGGCAATCATTTGAGAAACCAAGGCTGTCGAGTCTGCCGATGAGGATGTGGTGATTGACAGAGTCGAAAGCCTTGGCCAGATCAATGAATACGGCTGCACAGTAATGTTTCTTATCGATGGCGGTTAAGATATCGTTTAGGACCTTGTTGAAGAGTTTTGAACAAATTAATTTCTTCAAAAATTAAGGAGAAGCAAGAGAGAGATAGCTGCATTTGCTAGATAAGTGAAAGAAAACTATCTAGTTTTGCCTACTCAAACACCTGGCTCAAACAGAGGGATGCTATGTTAGCTAGCTGGCTATGATTATCCAACACAACACTGGAACTTTTCTAAGTACAGGGAAGCTTTTTACCTAGTATTGTGCGATGTAGGCTGTGTGTAGCAGTTATGATATGGTTTGGCATGGAAAGATTTTTTGGACCTGGTCACATACAGCTGATGTGTTGTGCATTGAACTCCACAAGTGAAAGGAAAAGGTAAGAGAGAGCATGTAGATGCAAGAAGGAATACAACGTAGCTGCTATGAACGTGAACTGTGTTTACGTATGATCAGGGGTGAATTTATTACGCCGATTCAATTGAAAAAGAAATGGAGATAAACATACTTGAATTTGTCCAATAGAAACTCTGGTTTGCAACTGTTGGACTAATTATTACACCCTAGATCAGCTAGATGCAGACAAGAGTGAGCAAGGCAGGATTGAATGTGTCACTGTCTGACCATGTGTTACTGTCCATCACCTGAAATGTATCTCTCGAGCTGTGTGCACCTACTGTGTAAACTTTCATTTATAGGCTGTAGCAACCTCATGATGGGTATTGGGAAAATTTGAGTATCATGTAGTAGCCTAAACCTGTCGCTGTTACATTGAAACAGGCGAATGGAATATTAATGACATCCAAAATGCTGTAATAGAAAAAAGGCCATGCTCTTGAGAAGAAAACAAATTGTCCTTCCTCATCTTAAACAGCACCGACCACCGCTGGTATAGGCATACAGGGTTTCTTTTTGCCACTATCTGGTCAGAGTCAGCCCACACACCTGGCCTACATAGCTACATAAAAGTACATAAAAACAAATCATGAAAATCATCATAGTATGACAGTGGCACTTGGTGGGTGGAGTTGAATAGTCTTGTGGTGTAGTCACAGATGAAACTAGGTTATATCCTATAGTATACGCCCTTGTGTTCCACCCATTCAAAGGTCCTCCAGCCTCTCTCATCGAAACGATGAAACAATCTTCTCCTAATCATTTCCTTATTAATGTCATGCCCTGATATGTTTCACCTGTCCTTGTGCTTGCCTCCACCCCCCTCCAGGTGTTGCAGATCTTCCCCACTTATCCCCTGGGTATTTATACCTGTGTTTTCAGTCAGTCTGTGCCAGTTCGTCTTGTTTGTTTAAGTCAACCAGCGGTTTTCTCAGCTCCTGGTTTTCCCCAGTCTCTATTTTTCCTCGTCCTCCTGGTTTTGACCTTTGCCTGTCCTGACTCTGAGCCCGCCTGCTTGACCACTCTGCCTGCCCCTGAGCCTGCCTGCCGTCCTGTACCTTTTCCGCTACTCTGGATTATCGACCCCTGCCTGCCTTCACCTGTCGTTTGCCTGCCCCTGTTGAAACCTGATAATGAATCTGATGTCGTTTTGAATTCTGCCTTACGGTGTTTGGCCCAAGTCTTAAATACATTTATGGATGTCATATGGATCTAATTCTCCCCAAATCATTAAAGTAGTGTCTGCAGTAGTTAACATTTATATTTGGATAGTCAGTAATATAGGCCTTTGTAACTCCTGATATTTGTTGTCCTCATGTGGATGGTTGTTGTACATTTACAGCATACAGTCATGAAGTTTGTTGCTACTGACCAAAGGCCACCACACATTCCTGTTTTCATTGTCATTCAGACCCGGTGGACTAGTAGTTCCATATTAGAAAATATGACAAATATATCAAATCATTTTTATATGGGATTAATCCTCCAAGTTTAGGGAGGTCATCATGCCTCACATGATTTCTTCTTACAGGTTATTCACTATACTTTACAACAGTTGTGTTCTATTCTCTGGACACTATAGCTTATAGGACAAAAAGGTCCATCCCTTTCCCCCATGCTGCCCTCAAAACAGATAATGTGCAATTTCTCATATAATGATCCGACAACCTCAAAAACAGATCCGCTTTCATGTAGGAGTGGCTCTTATTATTGTATGATTTCTCCACAACAGATTTGTATCTTTATGAGGGGGGAAAGTCCACCAGAGACATGCTCCTCTCCTCTGATCATAAAACAGCAGATAAGCCTTATAGTCACAAAGGTGGAGACTAAAGTCAGTCCTCTCTCCTCAGGCCATATAATCACTGCTTTATGCGGACAAGTACAAGTCGGTACAAAAGCCCTGCTATTCCTACCTTATTTCATTAGGATCGATCGGACAATTGAACAGGGCAATGGAGAAGAAATATCCACACTTTACTTTGAGGACCTTGTTGAGCTTTCTGCTTGTGTTTTTGCTTCACAGATCAACTGAAGCGCAACAGAGTAAGTATTTCTAAACTGAAATGATTATTGGACATTGACAGGGACACAGCTTCAGGGTCTGCAGCTTTTGGAATATGTTTCAGATTGGTTGTCCAATGACTTTTTTTACACTTCGAATTTGGAATTCTAATTCTGGAGTTGGAATGTGTCCCAAATAAAATATATCATTTTCTCAGTCCTTTAAATCACCAATGAAACTAAGGCTATGTATGTATTACCTGTATTTTCTTGTTATTTAATTACACAAACCGTAAGGCTATCTATCCACCTGGCACAAACTGGTTGTTTCAATGTAATTTGCCAGCTTATAGTGACGTGGAATCTACGTGGGAAATACATTGGATTTGAAAAAAGTTATCAACGTAAACTGTTGTTTTGAGGGTAAAATTTCAACCACAGGATTATGTCATCCCGGTAACAAATTTTCAACATAGACAAACCTTGTATAAAATATGTTGAATTTGTACATTTGAAACAACATCTGCTCTTCAATGTAATATCCACTGTAGTTGATATTACACTGACTACAACCAAAGTGGTATCATGAGAATGATTGTTGAGAAATCTTAACTTAATAGATTCACTGTTGCTATCAAAGTCATTCCAAAGGCTAGACTCAACAGAGGGACCGAGCTCCCTGCCATCCAGGACCTCTATACCAGGTGGTGTCAGAGGAAGGCCCAAGAAATGGTCAATTATAGTGGATTTATCAGTGGTGACAGTGTTTCCTAGCCACAGTGCAGTGGGCAGCTGGGAGGAGGTGCTCTTATTCTCCATGGACTTTACAGTGTCCCAGAACTTTTTTGAGTTTGTGCTACAGGATGCAGATTTCTGCTTGAAAAGCTAGCCTTAGCTTTCCTAACTGCCTGTGTATATTTGTTCCTAACTTCCCTGAAAAGTTGCATATCATGGGGGCTATTCGATGCTAATGCTTATTTAAGATGATGAGGAAGGCACTTTTAAAGAATAACCAGGCATCCTCTACTGACAGGATGAGGTCAATATCCTTCCAGGATACCCGGGCCAGGTCGAAGTGTTTTAGGGAGCATTTGACAGTGATGAGGGGTGGTTGTTTGACCGCAGACCCATTACGGATGCAGGCAATGAGGCAGTGATCGCTGAGATCTTGGTTGAAAACAGCAGAGGTGTATTTGGTGGGCGAGTTGGTTATTATGATATCTATGAGGGTGCCTGTGTTTACGAATTTGCGGTTGTACCTGGTGGGTTCATTGATAATTTGTGTGAGATTGAGGGCATCAAGCTTAGATTGTAGGATGGCCGGGGTGTTAAGCATGTCACAGTTGAGGTCACCTAGCAGCACGAGCTCTGAAGATAGATGGGGGCAATAAATTCATATATGGTGTCTAGGGCACAGCTGGGGGCAGTGGGTGGTCTATAGCAAGCGGCAACGGTGAGAGACTTGTTTCTGGAAAGATGGATTTTTAAAAGTAGAAGTCTGAATTGTGTGGTCACATACCTGGATAGTAAGACAGAACTATGCAGGCTTTCTCTGCAGTAGATTGCAACACCGCCCCCTTTGGCAGTTCTATCTATGTTATAGTTAGGGATGGAGATTTCAGAGTTTTTGGTGGACTTCCTAAGCCAGGATTCAGACACGGCTAGTACATCCGGGTTGGCAGAGTGTGCTAATGCAGTGAATAAAACAAACTTAGGGAGGAGGCTTCTAATGTTAACATGCATGAAACCAAGGCTTTTACGGTTACAGAAGTCAACAAATGAGAGCACCTGGTGAGTAGGAGTGGAGCTAGGCACTGCAAGGCCTGGATTAACCTCTACATCACCAGAGGAACAGAGGAGGAGTAGGATGAGGGTACGGCTAAAGGCTATCAGGACTGGTCGTCTAGTGCGTTCAGAGCAGGGAGTAAAAGGAGCAGGTTTCTGGGCGTGAGAGAGTAGATTCAAGGCATAATGTACAGACAGAGGTATGGTAGGATGTGAGTACATTGGAGGTAAACTTAGGCATTGAGTAATGATGAGAGAGATATTGTCTCTAGAGATGTTCAAACCAGGTGATGGCACCGCAAATGTGGGAGGTGGAACTAAATGGTAGGTTAAGGCATATTGAGCAGGGCTAGAGGCTCTACAGTGAAATAAAGCAATAATCACTAACCAGGACAGTAATGGACAAGGCATATTGATATTAGGGAAAGGCATGCGTAGCCGGGTGATCAATAGGGGTCCAGTGAGTGGTTGGGCTGGCTAGAGACACGGCGATTCAGACAGCTAGCAGGCCGGGGCTAGCAAGCTAGCAGAAGGGCCTTAGAGGGACGTCTTGACGGGGGAAAGTCTTTTTTAGCCTCCACGTGCGGTGACGTCGATAGACCAGTTATGGTGGATTAGTAGGGTTCCGAGTAGCAGAGGGGTCCAAGTCCAATTGGCAAAATAGGTATAATGGCCCAAGAAATTGGCCGATGGATCTATACAGCTAACAGTCCAATATGCTCTAGACAGCCAGAGGGCCGTGGCTAGGGGACGACGCGATGTAGAGGCCAGATGAGTACCCCCTCGAGCATACTACGTCATAGTCCAGTCGTGAAGGATCGGCAGGGTTCCGTGCCCCGTGCCGGCAGTAGAAGGTGTCCGGGTATTTTGGCCCACTAGTGGCTGATGGGCCTCTTTAGCTAGCCGGGAGAAAGGGCCTAGCATTGGCTAGCTCCAGGCTAATTGGTTCTTGTTCCGGGACCAACGTTAGCCAGTAGTCACTGAGATAGCAGCTAGCTAGCTGCGATGATCCAGGTGAAAATGTTCAGAGCTTGCGGTAGGATTCCGGGGATGTGGAGAGAAAATAGGTCCAGTATGCTCTGGTTTGAGTCACGTTGTACAAACTGGCGAGAGCTTTCCGAGCTAAAGGTTAGCTGATGACCGCTAGCAGTGGTTAGCTGACTACTAGCTAGTGAGCTGGCTAGCTTCGTTTGGGGGATTTCGGATTCGAGGTGAATAATACTTTAGATAAAAACAGATCCGCACCACATTGGGTGAGGCGGGTTGCAGGAGAGTGTTTTGAAGTTGAGGTTTAGAAAAAATATATAAAAAAGATATGCGAAGAAAAATATATAAAGGGATATATACACGGGACAGGACAAGACGAGGACAAAAGATGTCTGACTGCTACGCCATCTTGGATTCAGGATTTTTGCAATACATTAAATAGCCTTTTAACTTTTCTACAGGTTAACAAATTATATGTTGGATTCATGTCTCCATCTCAACCGTAATATAAGTTAAATACATAAAATAATAGGATTAAGCTAGTGGCCCAGATCTAACTATCCAAGCAATAGATAAATCTCCTTTAAATGTTGATTTTTGGTTGCGTTGTCAACCAAACACAATTCAATATTACTTTTGTTAGGCAGTAAATAGCCTAATGTTAAGGATATCTTGAAAACGAATGTAACAATATTTATTCAACCTTAAAATGAGTAACACATCCATGACCACATGTTGAGGTTACCCTAATGTAAGTATAAATGTCTTCCTATGTAATCATAGAAAGCATGCTTGTTCAGGGTCGCAGGTCTGTGGAAATCTTCACAATTGCTGTAATAATCTGCACAGAATCTCAAACAGCATTGATCACTTAAAGTATGTACTTTAATGTAACACATTAAGTTGTTTTATGAATAGAAAAGATCTGACATTGTACTACCATTTGGACTTTGTTGTGCTTTTAAATGGTTGAAAGTGCTGTGATAACACATTTAGAAGTCAACAAACTTCTGACTGTCTTTTTGAGTTGGTGAAAATAGGTTGGAATCTCATTCATCAACGTACTGTATCTACCAAATGACCCAATTCTCCATGTTTAAATGACGTGGTGTGCCCAGTGGGATAATATCCATAGAGTTCAAACACATTTAGCTTGAATGATACTTTCATTGAAAACAGACAATTATTTTACTTTATGTTACATAATTTGGGTATTGTTCAGTCATTGTTATACGTCTTTTCTCTCTTCCATTGCAGTATGCTCCATGCCTGGGGCAACGCCTCCCACTATTAGAGAGAACAACGTTGTTGGTGCTGTTGTGACCACAATCACCACAGAGGAAGGAGTGACCCTAACTATTGTCAGTAATCCTGCAGACTCTTTTGGTCTGAATGGCAATGATCTTACAGCGATAAAAGTTTTGGACTATGAGGTATGTTATCACTTTTTTAGCATTAATAGGTTTTCATCTTGGATCTAGATTAAGCTACGAAAGGCACATGTGTTGTTGGGTACACTTAATTCCCTTGGCTCTGCTGGTGCCTTTTCCACATTAATTAGCCCTTTTCTTGCAGTTGATTATGAATATAGTCAATTGTATAATGCAGATGAGAAGTTGGTGTAATTTTGTTTATTTCACAGACTAAAACATCTTTCACCATTGACCTTCTTTGTGAAAAAGGTGACCAATTTGTAAGTGCACTTTCTTATACTTTTAATGATCGATATGTTATGGGAGTGGCTAACCTATGGGCAAGCTGGACCAATAAATACATTATTTAGAAAAGTAATTACAATAAAAAGTAATGTCCATAATACATTGATTGACATTATAATCAAAATCATTTGGATTTGAGATTCATTCAGTCATAACTGGGGGTTTTGGCTACACACTTGTGTATGGTAATTTTATGGAATAGACATACAGACTGTACACTGTACATTTAGTTTACTATCAAAGTGTAAATGGAGAAATATTCCAAACTGCATTCCATGACATTTTCACGTGTAAATAGCACTTGATTTCTATTATACAGTATACCTGTAGGGCTCAAGGGACAACACTCCTTTAGAGCAAAATTACTTATAAAATATATATTCAAAGCTACTGTGACCCTTTTTGAGGTAAATCCCTTAAATATTGTTAGATTTATAACATATGGCATGCAATATTAAACTTAAGTTAAACCTAATTTTACTCATATACCTCTATGGAGTCAGTAATTCAGATGTGATCTTCATTCCAGCTCACTCTAATAGTAGTGGTACTTATTGAGAATGTGAATGACAACCCGCCAGTATTTGCAGAAAGCCAGTACACTCTCAATGTCGATGAGGTGAGTGCATATTTCTTTCTCGGTTAGTGTACTTCATTATCAGTCATAGGGAAGTTAAATCACGTTTTTAGCTAATCAGTCAAACAGTTAAGATAAACAGTTAAGCAGATAAACAGTTTAGCAGATAAACAGTTTAGCAGATAAACAGTTTAGCAGTTGGTATACTAGCCATGAGTACTTTACCATATTTCTAGAATCCTGTTAAGGTTTCATGTTAGAATGTCTGATTTAATTTACTCTATTCTATATATAAAACATATTTAAATGTTCTTTGGACCAGTTGTCACCTGTAGGCAAAAGTGTCGGTGCATTTGTAGCAACAGATGCAGATAAGGATCGACTCTATTACAGCCTAGTGCCAGATACAGTAAGTCCCCATCCTCATCCTGTCTAAATATGAGAGTGAATACTAAAATAAAATGCTCCTCCCAGCCATGCATAACTTATCGAAAAATAAAATAACATCTTATTAAATTCTCACAGGAGGGTTTTAAACTGCAAGAAAACAGCCCAAATATACTAGTGCAACATGTTCTTGACTATGACGCAGTGACAAGTGTGACACTTATATTATCTGCTCAGGTGAGTGCTTGTTCTGTTTTTATAGTTCTTGTAATGAAAGTGATTGATTGTTTGGGGCCGTGGAATAATAAACTGTATTGGTTGAAACCATCATCTATTTGACGGCATCCAAGCTTTAGATCTTCACCGAGTCCTTTTGTTGTGGTTTTTTTTAGGATACCCCCACATCCACACCACCTTCATTCACTGCCACAGCCACTATCCATGTCAACATCATGGACATTGACAACCGTCCACCATGGTTTCAGCCCTGCACAGAAACCATAGTTGACATGTCCAAAATCTGCCTCAGCTCTGGATATACAGGAACAGTCAACTTAACAGAGCAAGAGGTGCGTCCACCATCCTCTCCCCTCAAAAACAACAACGTTGTTATAATCTTATAATACATCTGACTAATATTCACAATCTACTCAGTACAGCTAGCCATCATTGTGTGTTTAGCTTAGCCCATGACATTATTGGATTTAAATAGTAGTGACAGTAGCCACATTAAGTAATGCAAAGTCTCATTTACGTCCCAGGTTGGTGCATTGCCATTGCTGCCAGGTCCGGTGCATGCCATTGATGGTGACAAAGGCTTAAATGTGCCGATAATGTACACATTTCCAACCGGTAAGCATCATGAATATTCAACATTTTACATGTAAATACTCTCAGAAATATCACGATCATTGATACTGACAGACTCGGCTATAATTCACAGAGCAACTATCTCACCTATAGGCCTGGCCAACAACACATTTCTTCTCCAATGAAAATACAACTACTAACAGGGCTCTCACGTTTCTTTTTTTCTCTTTTTAAGGGTCTGAATCTGACATTTTCCAGATCAATCAGATCACTGGGGACATCACCATGTTGAAGGCGGCAGATATAGCGGGTCCACTGACCTTAACAGTTTTGGTAATTCAAAGTTTCTCTGAATGAATCCATAATGTCCATATAGACCTCTGCCAACCATATAGTCTATACACACTTAGAAAAAAAGGTGACATCTAGAATTGAAAAGGGTTTTTCCGTTGTCGCCATAGGAGAACCTTTTGAAGAACTCCTTTTGGTTCCAGGTGGAACCCTTTTGGATTCCCTGTAGAACCCATTTCACAGAGGGTTCTACATGGAACCCAAAATAGTTTTACCTCAAACCAAAAAGGGCTCTCCTATGGGGACAGAAGCAGAACCCTTTTGGAACCCTTTTTTCCTAAGAGTGTGTAGTTAATAACCTCTTATTGCAATTAATATAATTATGCAGTTGACATCACAGGATTATGTTTTTGCGGCACAGATACAATCATTGATAGAAAATGTTAACGCGGTTTTTATTCTCAGGCTTTACAGACATCCAACGGTGACCAGTTCGCGACCACAACGGTCACTATCGTTGTTGTGAAAAAGAGTGTGAACCCACCGCAGTTTGAGAAGATGGAGTATGAGGGCTTCATCTCTGCAGACGCGGGCGTAGACAGCATGGTTCTGGAGAGCAAAGCCTCCAACAGGCCACTCAAGGTCCAGGCCAAGGACACAGACTATGCTGATGTAAGGTCTATGGGTCTATTCCCTTGTGTCGGTAGCAGTGAAAACATATCGCACATGTAAAGTACAGATCTCAGACAAAAGGTTGCAATTAATGTGTGACTTCGATATTTATTGGAGATATTTAATTTTTATAGAGACCTCAAATATGCTACAGATGATATTGATATTGATATTGATCACACTAACTCTAAATATGATCTTTAGTTAGCTTACATTTCCCATTTCAGGGACCTTATTTCATGGTACCCCTATCTAACATTATGGCTAACCAATCCTTCTCTACAGGGCATCAACCCTGATGTGAGATATGAGGTTCAGGGAAGCACTGAATTCTCCATTACCCCGCAAGGCTTCATCCTCATGACTAAAAACGTTATGCCAGGCACTGTTTCCATGAATGTGAGTGTGTTCTGTTCCCTTTAATCCAAAACAACAACCTACAAATAAACTAGAGTAAAGTCAACTGAAGGTGTTTGAGTAAGATGTTAGAAAAAACGATCTTGTACTTAGACTTTCAATGTTTAACTTTTTTATTGTTTGCTCAGTTGCATGCCATCGACTCATCCAATGCAGAATCAACTACAGCATCTCTCAAGGTGGAGGTCATGCCAGGTAAAACCCATTAATGTAGCTAATATACTTACATAGTTATAAATAACACTAGTTGCCTATCACCCTCCCTGCTCTCCATTAATTACACGCAAATCACGTGCTATTGCGCGCCCTATGTCATTCTCCATGCTATGGAGGGACAGAGATGGGGAGGGGATCCATGCTGAACAGCTGCTGACACTGCTCTCCTCCCAGGGATTACAACCATGGCCCCAACCACCACTGACATGGCCACCACTGTTATGGCCACCACTGACATGGCCACCACTGACATGGCCACCACTGTTATGGCCACCACTGACATGGCCACCACTGACATGGCTACTGCCACCCATGCCGCCATCAACTCCACAACAGGTACCCACATGGAAAAATACTACAGTTTACTATAGAATATTATAGTATTTACTATAGAATTCTCTAGTAAACTGTAGTAAATGATAGTATACTGTAGAATACTATACTCCACACTGTAGTATCCCTCGATCATGTCTAGTACTTACTTTAGTATCTTGTAGTATACTGTAGAATATTATACTACACATTGTAGTATCCCCCTTGATTGTGTAGCGCTTACTTTATAATTTAGTAGTATATTGGAGAATACGATAGTAAATGCTACAGTATTATCCAAATTTAAACACTGTAGTACTAAAGTGAAGTAAATAATGCAAAAACACTACAGTGTCTGCTAAAACACTATAGTTTTTAACTATAGTAATACTACAGCATTTAAATTGCATACACCCCACCCATTCCTATCCACCATATCCCAATTTCTGCTACCCATGAGTGATAGAGTATAGACCACACATTGTGTTCCCTACAGGTTACACTGAAACACCTCTGTCCATCATGCTCCAGATGTCAGACTGATATAAACTCAACCTCACATTCCACACAACATCAACATACCTCACTTATAAACACAACGTAACCCTGATTAACATGTGCCCTATCCCCAACCCTTACCCTAATCTGGGTTCGGATCCTCCCCCTCCCCTCCCACTTACTAAACATAACACTACTATTGGCATCTACAAACAGTTCTTTACACTTTTACCTTTCTAAACTTTGCTACTATTTTAACTCTTCTCCCACAAACTACTTTTAACTCATCTAGTTGGCACTCTTCTTTCCTTTATTAACAAAAATAAAGAAATATATAAAATATAAATACAATAGAAAATGTTTGAATTTAGATATGAATTCAAATGTTTTTTTTGCTAAAGGATATGCATTCAGTGGTCAGTTTAGTAGGTACACCTCCCTGTTCATTAAAATGGTTCACTCCTACAGACAGCGAGTCACATGGCAGACAGGCATCGAGGCATTCAGTTACTGATTGAAAGTTAGAATGGGAAAAACGAGTGACCTAAGCGACTTTGAGCTTGGAATAATCGTCAGTGCCAAGCACGCCAGTTCCAGTATCTAAGAAACGGCCGGCCTCCTGGGCTTTTCACACACAACAGTGTCTAGGGTTTACCGAGAATGGTGCGACAAACAAAAAACATCCAGTCAGCAGCAGTCCTGTGGGCGAAAAAACAGCTTGTTGATGAGAGGTCAAAGGAGAATGGCAAAAATTGTACAAGCTAACAGGCGGGTCACAAACTAGCAAATAGCGTCTCAGTACAACAGGGGTGTGCAGAACGGCATCTCGGGAATGCACAACTCGTCGGTCCTTGTCACTGATGGGCTATTGCAGCAGACAACCACACCGGGTTTCACTTCCATTAGCTAAAAACAAGAAGAAACGGCTCCAGTGGACACGCGATCACCAACACTGGACAACTGAAGAGCGGAAAAACTTTGCCTGGTCTGACAAATCCTGGTTCCTGTTGTGGCATGATTATGGCAGAGTCATAAGCCTATTCCTGATTGAAAATATTTGGCATTGGTCCTCAAAACCTCAAAAAGTTATACAGCTGTACCATCGAGAGCACTGGTTGCATCACCGCCTGGTATGGTAACTGCTTAACAGCTTCTACCACCAAGCCACAAGGCTGCTGAACAGCTAATCAAATGGCTACCCGGACGATTTGCATTGACCCCCCCTTTTTTTTTACACTGCTGCTACTCGTTCTTTATTATCTCTTATCTATGCATAGTCATTTTACTCCTACCTATATGTATATATTACCTTAATTACCTCGACTAACCTGTACCCCCGCACATTGACTCGTACTTGTACCCCCTGTATGCAGCCTCGCTAACCTTTATTTAACTAAGCAAGTCAGTTAAGAACAAATTCTTATTTACAATGACGTACTACACCGGCCAAACCCGGAAGACGCTGGGCCAATTGTGCATCGCCCTGTGGGACTGCCTGGAATCATACCAGGGTGTCTGTAATGACGCCTAGCTTTAGACCGCTGCGCCACTCGGGAGCCCTATTTATTGTTGCTCTTTTATTTTTTACTTCAGTTTATTTAGTAAATATTTTTCTTAACTCGTATTTTTCTTAAAACTGCATTGTTGGTTAACGGCTTGTAAGTAAGCATTTTATGGTAAGGTATTCGGCGCATGTGACAAAGAAAATGCTATTTTATTTTGATAGTCAGGATTTAACGTAAGAAGCATGAGTCCACGGCCCCACCCTGCCTGGTGTCAACGGTACAGGCTGGTGGCGGTGTTGTAATGGTGTGGGGAACATTTTCCTGGCACACGTTAGGTCCCTTGATACCATTTGAGTAACGATTCCATTTCAAGCTGTTCTGGAGGCAAAGGTGGGTCTGACCCAGAACTAAATTGGTGTACCTAATAAACTCCCCTCTACCCATGCAATGCACCCTTAATAACAAGCCTTGAGTTAAACACATCCTCCCTCCTTGCCCTCTGACTGTCTTGCCTCCCCCTCTCATCCCATGAAATGACATGGATAGAAAAGACTAAAATCTCTGAACTATCCAATCAGGCTCCAGTCCTTCTACCTACCTACAGGTTATAGAAAAGAGCAGAAGCTCTGAACTATCCGTTCAGACTCCTCCAGTCCTTCCTACCTACAGGTAATGGAAAATTGCTCTTTTTGTATTTGTCCAGTAGGTTTCCTCAAGGAGAAAGCCCCCACTTCTATGTCAAAGATAATCAAATAAAAACGCTGTAGTAAATACTCCAGAAATGTCCTCAAGAACACTACAGTAATTATTACAGTATACTACAATCATGTCTGCAAAAACACTACAGTAATTACTACAGTGAATACTATAGTATATAAATATAGCAATACTACAGTATTTATACCATAGTATACTATAGTATTTTTTCATGTGGGTATCCCCTAACCACCCTTCTTTTTCTCTCAGGAGACCAAACACAACCTCACTCTAATGCCTATTGCTGCTGCCTATGCTTCTTACACAAGGTCACACACAGTCCTTTCGCTTGGCTTGTCAACAAAATCCCAAAATCCATTCACTGATTGTAAAACCAATGTCTGAAGGTTGCAAACCTGCGCTTACCCAAGCTTGCTGAAATTGTACTCACACATAACGTTAGAGGTATTTCTTTGGACATTCCTGTGGTTATTGTTAAACCCCTTCCCTAATTCACCTTTTGTAAGTGTTTTAGGGGGGAGTGGGCCATAGAGATGCATATATACAATATTATACAATATTTTACCATATTTGATTAGTCTCTAGAAATAACGTTTTCCCCGACCAAGATGGCTGTCCTGTAGACATATTAGCTGGATGCCAATGTCCATTCTTGTGTTGTATTTATTTCTGTGAGGGGCGGCATGTTTTAAACATTGTGTTTGACCTTGGACCTGCAGAAGGGGTTCTTGGGGCCCCAGGTGGATATGGTCCTGGGGACATGGCTGCCCTGGGGGCAAGCCTGGCTGTGTTACTGGTGATCTCTATGGTCGTCATCGGCCTGCTCGTCTTCCGCATCCAGAAGGGCAAGACAGATTGGAGGAAGCTGTCAGAGGCCAACATCTTCCGTAGCTCTGTGAGTTCATTCTACACTGCAAGAAGAAATAGCAATGCAAAGCTTCTAAAAGCAACACTCAGGAAAAAAAATGCTATCTTGAACCTTAAAGGGTTATTCTACTGGCCCCATATGATAACCCTTTGGAGAACCCTTTTTGGGTCCAGGTAGAACCCTTTTGAGTTCCATGTAGAACCCTTACCACAGAGGGTTCTACATGGAAACTAAAAGGGTTCTATCTGGAAACAAAAATGATTCTACCTGGAAACAAAAAGGGCTATCCTATGTGGACAGCTTAAAACCATTTTGAAGTGTAGTAATCAATTGATGGCAAAAAAATATATATTTGTGTTAAAGATTTTTGTTCTGCCTCCCTAAATGCAGTCTGTTCTGACTGGTACATTGCTTGTTTACAGCTTGGGAAAGGTCCCGGCGAACTCAAGAATGGGGTGCAGTACACCAACGAGGGCTTCCAGAATGACGGAGACACTAGCAGTGTGGGATCCAAAGGCCCAGAGGAGATGGATGGGAAGCGGTCCATCGGGAATGGAGTGACCTCCAGAGCTGTGGAGGAGACTGTCATGAAGGTCTCGGCTCCCCTGTACTCCAACCTTCTGCTTGACACCAGCAGCCTGGCAGGGTCTGATAAGGCCGACAGCGAGAAGGAGGTGAAGCCCATTCTGACCAAGGAGAGGCGTGTGGAGGAGGGCTACAAGTCAGTCTGGTTCAAAGAGGACATCGACCCCAATGCCAAGGAGGAAGTGGTCATCATACCTGACAATGGGGAGCGGGAAGGTGACGACGATGATGATGATGATGATGAGGAAGAGGAGGGGTTTAGAGAGGAGGAAGAAGAATATGACAACTCGTCACCAAAGACCCCAAAGGTGTTGTTCTCTGATGCTGATATGGATGATGGCCGTGGAGTGAAGTTTGAGGATTCTGAGAAAGAAAAGATCCAGACGTCTGACCTGTGAGGAGTAGAGGGGTAGGCCTGCGCTGGATTTAGCTTGCCTTGTCTGTTTGGGTGGGTGAGCTTGTCTTTTTTCGTTCAGTTGTGCCGGGTAAGCTAAATATTGCGCAATTGGGGCCCCATCTATGATTGTTGTGTAAATTCCACACTAAATATCTGTGTGCGCCATTTCTGAAAATAATACGTACGTCTAAACCATATTGAGATTTCTAAACTTGGCACATGCCCTACAAACACATTTTTATCATTATAATTCAGACCTGTCGTTAAACTGTGCACACATGGACTAGCATTCTAACTCTGTCAGAAAAAGTCCTTTCATTCACCTTTTATAGTGACAATAACGCCCTTTATTTGCTGTATAATTTGGAACTATTGGAATTAGGCCACGTAGGTTTCTGAAAGAAAGAGTAATGGCAAATTTGATTACATTTTGTAGAGGTGTGTGCAGAGTGTTTTAGTTTTTTACAGTGACTTTTTCAAACTCAACATTCATGCTGCCTATAGTGAGTGCCAAGCACTTTATTGATTGTATATTCAAAACAATTTTACTTTGACAGTATGGGTATAGGCTACAGTATTGCTGTGCAATAGGAGCGTGACATCATAGCCTGTTTAAGCCTATACCAAGACAGGAGATAGAAACACAATCATCGATTGGTACACTAAATATTGAACAACAATTTGTCTTTTGTGTAAAACTGTGGGCTGTAGCATTTTACTTAAAACTACTGGCCTATTTACTGTGTTGGCAGACTGTTTTAATCTTTTGCAGTAACATTCTGTATTTAGCAAAGGACTGTGACAACTTCTGAACGAGAAATGATGGTAAATTGTTGTGGACCTGTCAGCAGAATGTCTGACCTCAACAATGTTTTACGTTGACTCTCCCCTCAACCTAATATGCTGGGCTGCCCGGGAAGGTGCAATGGTTATGAAAATAAAATAAATAGGAATAGATTCCTATGTCTAATCATTACTGGCCTGCTTGCAATGCAATACTTCAACCACTAGACAATGTGTGTGCGCGTGGTGTAAAGTTTGCATGGAGGGACATTCTCAAGTTAAATTTGGATATATGCCCAAAAACTGTTTCGGGGTATATTTTGTATGTACGCAACATTTATAAATGAGGCCTCTGAAGTGCTGTACTGTATGTGAAAGAAAGAAAGAAATGCTATTTTCTGCACCAGGATCCCACCTGTCTGAAGCATCACATCAACCTTTTACTGCAGTGGGCTAAATCAGGGTCACACAGAGTGTTTCTTGGTAGTCTTAAACAAATCTACTTTGAAACAAAGTATACACTTCACACACATGGTTATGGGCTTAAAAAAAGAAGACACCTTCATCATGTCAGATATTGAGTTAAAATGTATTCAATTTTGAGCATCCCAATATTACACTTTATATACATCACAGCAGATTGAAATATAACAAAACCGGTTGATGTAGAAACACTGGATTTTCAACAGGTTTTTTTAAATGATGTTTATTAATTATGACATTTTGAAAAATATTAAGAACATTTCACCCATGAGGCCACTAGAGGGCGATTTGGTCATTTGACTGCAGGAATGAGGTTTTAGACTACTATTTTATTGGACAACATGTTAGAACTTCTGCTGCTTTTTCATCAAACCTGGAAACATTTAATCCTGCCATACTTGCTCTCCATTATTAATCATGTGGAACTTTGACCCTAGTACACATCGGAGTCATGCTTCCTTGTTGCTTACCGAAACTCTGCTGTTCACTAATCAGTAACTCGCTTTATTGCTTGATACAGTACTATTAGAAAATGTGTTATCATACACAAAAACAAACAGAAAAAAAAACATTAAGTGCAATGTTTACTCATTTTGTTGTCCCGTTGTTCGGGTAAGATCATTCATGGCTTGAACTTAAGCTTCAATTTTCTTGTATCTTTGTAAATAATGGATGTTAAAAATAAAATTATTTATGTAATAATAAAGAACTCAAGTATGATTTGACAAACCAAATATCGAATGATCATGTCTCACATGAGTTTGATAATACAGACACCTGAATGTAAAAACGTGGCAGTACAGATGCTGATAGCAACAAGTCCACCATTGTTAGTGCTTGTTTATGATAAGGCCCTGGTTACCAGCAGTCTGGGGCTGTAAAGAGCAATAGACTGATGCAAACAAGTGCACTTTGTACTCTAATAAAATAATCATCCATGTACAATAATCCTAGATGTTCTATATTTATGAGAATGAGTACTTCTTAACCCATGACATACCAGGGGAGAACAGGTCCACTTGTCAATCCAATCCATCACAGGGACTGAATGAAAATGTTAGCTATTTGTCACTGCAGTATTTGTGTGGAATTACCAAAATAATGTTGTGCCTAACGACCCCACACGTGTTCATATATCAGCAATATCACTATTATCTAATGTCAAATTCCAAATCTGAATAGGAAGCAATATCCTCATAACATTGAATAATACACATGTATAAATGTACGCAGGAAGAAAAGCATGTAGACGGCATGCTGAGTCCATATAGATGGGGATGCGCTGAAGTGATTCCAAAGTCTAAGGAAAGCACATTCATTTCCTCATGGCAACAGCAAAGCTGTGATAAACATCGCTGTTGGTGCAACTTCACAACTACACCCAATCTGCTGCAAGTACTCTGAAATAACACCACATACACACAAATGCCAAATAACTGGGAGTTAAGAATTTATTTGATTCATTCATCTCTTTACACACAAAAATATCAAATAGAGGTCATGATTAAATAGGGAGATTAACCAGGGAAATGAACACAGGAAAATGCACCCACTTACTCATAAAACAAACAAGACTGAATGCTGTGAAAATTAGTTATGATACTTGTCTGCTTATCCTCCTTTTCAAGGACAAGTATAATTTTTACCAAGTTTGTTATTCTAAAATAATCATTTTAAATCTATGAACGCACGAGAGACTGAAAAATAGCTTCTATCTCAAGGGCATCCGACTGTTAAACAGCCATCACTAACACAGAGAGGCTGCTGCCAACATACAGACTTGAAATCATGTGTCACTCGTCACATTAATGATGACACTTTAATGATGTTTACCTATCTTGCATTACTCATCCCATTTGTATATACTGTATTTTATACCATCAGGTGTTTTAGCATTACACTCTTTTCAACATTATTTCACGATCTAGAAGGTTTGGATTAAATGCGGATGCAGAAGACACATTTCGGTTGAATGTATTCAGTTGTGCAACTGAAGAGGTATCCACTTTCCCTTCCTCTTATATTGCTTTGGCAAATCCCACCCTATCGTTGTCCCGGTCAAAGACTGTGTAGTAAGCTCCAATGAAGATATCTCCCAGGGTCCAGCCAGGGAAGCCTGAGGGGAAAAATCCTAAAAGGCAGACTTTCTTTCCCTTCGTAGTCCACTGTGCACACACACACACACACACACACACACACACACACACACACACACACACACACACACACACACACACAGGTAAGAAGGAGCACCAGTGACATCTACAGATACTGTATACTAACAAGGTTTCTATTCTAACAGCCTGGATAATGATGCTACATTATAACACTGTATACTGACAAGGTTTCTATTCTAACAGCCTGTATAATGATGCTACATTATTACACTGTATACTAACAAGGTTTCTATTCTAACAGCCTGTATAATGATGCTACATTTTACACTGTATATTTCCATGTGCCTTTTACTTTCCTAGACTCTGACTATGCTAACATTACATTGCAGTATCATATAATATACATGATATATATACAGTAAATATATAGTGCATTTAGTTCTTTACAAACTGCCTGATACGCTATATACTGTACATACCCTGAGAATATACTGTTCTCCGTTCAGAGGGTAGACCTTTCCACTGACAGTGAAGGAGACACTGGGGAGGGAGGACACTTTCTCACAGTCAACCGTGTACTGTGAAACAAGTAACAGATAGCGTTCATCAACAGTAAAACCACCATCTTACAGCTAACATGCTTTAATGTCAACAGAATCCCTAGAGAGTTGTGAAATGGCTATTCTAGGACCTATTTAGCTCCATGATTACAAATATATTCACCCTCTTTGGTTTGGTAGATACCAGGATATACTCGTCGGTTGGTATGCATTTTCTAAAGAAAAGGATTAGGGAGATATTGTAGAGAGAAGAGATAGAAAATAATAGGTGATTCTAGTTTCTGTCATCTGTCATGTTCTACCTTTCCACGGTTCCAGGGCACAGCTCCTACAGCCTTCTGCAGAGCACTGATCTCATCATAGGGACCTAGGATCAGGGAGGTGCCAGTGTCCACCATGGCCTCACAGCCACCTTTACACAGCTTGACATCCTCTCCAACGCTCAAACTGCCAAAGACACCCAAATATTTAGTTATAGAAATATACTGAACAAAAATATAAACCCAACATGCAACAATTTCAACAATTTTACTGAGTTACAATTCATAAAAGGAAATCAGTCAATTGAAATAAATGAATTAGGCCTTAATCTATGGATTTCACATGAAAGGGCATAGGCTCACCCACAGGAGAGCCAGGCGACATTATGAGGGAACATGGCTGGCAAGGAAGCCTGAGAGGCAGCCCCCCCAAAATGTTTGGGGCACACGGGGAGTGTGGCTGAGTCAGGTTGGAGACCTGAGCCAACTCCCCGTACTTACCGTGGCGAGCATGTGACTGGTCGGGCCCCGTGCAATGGGGTGATGCGCACTGTGTCGCCGGTACTATCACGCCCTGACCTTAGAGATCCTTTTTATGTCTTTATTTTGATTTGGTCAGGGCGAGAGTTGGGGTGGGCATTCTATGTTTTGTGTTTCTATGATTTTCTATGTTTTGGCAGGGTATGGTTCTCAATCAGGGACAGCTGTCTATCGTTGTCTCTGATTGGGAACCATACTTAGGTACCCTTTTTCCCACCTGTGTTTGTGGGAAGTTAACTTTGTTTGATGGCACATAGCCTGAAGCTTCACGGTTTGTTTTGTATTGTTTTGTCAGCGTCATTTCAAATTAAAGAGAAAACGTTGACTTACCACGCTGCACCTTGGTCCAGTTCCTTCAACAGCCGTGACAAATTGTGTATATAAACCTCATGTCTCTATCATAATACGTTGGATTTCTATTGGAGTTTTTACTCTTGTAGGATGGTCAAAATTAGGGAGTGTCACGGATCCCCCCGGTACTGATGCTCATTCTGTTCACCAGTTCCGGTGGTCTACATCACCGGCTTTCTAGGCTTCAAAATCTTTTCTCCAAAATCCTTTATATCAGCATGACAGGGAGACTAAATCTATGGAGGCCAGAGGAAAAAAAGGGTCAAAAATCTGGTAATAGCATCCAGCCTAGCTGACGCGATGCTATCTGAGAATGAAGGTTACCTGACAGGCTTTCCATTGAACTCGCCATCTTTCTTCTCATATCCGGAGAACATAAAACAATATAGAGGAGAAGATAGATATACATTTTGAGACATGACATGTAGTATTTTAATATTAGTATGTGCTGTTCATATTAATGAAAAGTTTCTTCTTTTTCGAAGACTTCTCACAAAAACAAGCGTACAGTGGTTCCTCCTTTAAAAGTTGCGTCATACTGCGGCACACCTTGCGGGCTGCCGCAGCATTCTGTGGCACGTCATTTAATTGTCAGCCATTTTTTTCTGTTAATGCAAGTTAGTGCTAGTTTGACCACTAGAGGGCATTTTTGAGAAGCATTCAATAGTCTTCCATATTGCAGGTACGTGGGACACCGGGGTTCAATTCCCCACCGTGAGGAAGGAGTAGGCTGTCCTTGTAAATAATCATTTGTTCTTAACTGATTTCATATGTTATTTTAAAGTTGTGATGTCTTCACTATTATTCTACAACGTAGAATAAATCAAATCAAATCAAATCTAATCAAATTTTATTTGTCACATACACATGGTTAGCAGATGTTAATGCGAGTGTAGCGATTCCAAAACTACTGTCTTATACACAGTGTAAGGGGATAAAGAATATGTACATAAGGATATATGAATGAGTGATGGTACAGAGCAGCATAGGCAGGATACAGTAGATGGTATCGAGTACAGTATATACATGAGGTGAGTATGTAAACAAAGTGGCATAGTTAAAGTGGCTAGTGATACATGTATTACATAAGGATGCAGTCGATGATATAGAGTACAGTATATACGTATGCATATGAGATGAATAATGTAGGGTAAGTAACATTATATAATGTAGCATTGTTTAAAGTGGCTAGTGATATATTTACATAATTTCCCATCAATTCCCATTATTAAAGTGGCTGGAGTTGAGTCAGTGTCAGTGTGTTGGCAGCAGCCACTCAATGTTAGTGGTGGCTGTTTAACAGTCTGATGGCTTTGAGATAGAAGCTGTTTTTCAGTCTCTCGGTCCCAGCTTTGATGCACCTGTACTGACCTCGCCTTCTGGATGATAGCGGGGTGAACAGGCAGTGGCTCGGGTGGTTGTTGTCCTTGATGATCTTTATGGCCTTCCTGTGACATCGGGTGGTGTAGGTGTCCTGGAGGGCAGGTAGTTTGCCCCCGGTGATGCGTTGTGCAGACCTCACTACCCTCTGGAGAGCCTTACGGTTTTGGGCGGAGCAGTTGCCGTACCAGGCGGTGATACAGCCCGCCAGGATGCTCTCGATTGTGCATCTGTAGAAGTTTGTGAGTGCTTTTGGTGACAAACCAAATTTCTTCAGCCTCCTGAGGTTGAAGAGGCGCTGCTGCGCCTTCTTCACGATGCTGTCTGTGTGAGTGGACCAATTCAGTTTGTCTGTGATGTGTATGCCGAGGAACTTAAAACTTGCTACCCTCTCCACTACTGTTCCATCGATGTGGATAGGGGGGTGTTCCCTCTGCTGTTTCCTGAAGTCCACAATCATCTCCTTAGTTTTGTTGACGTTGAGTGTGAGGTTATTTTCCTGACACGACACTCCGAGGGCCCTCACCTCCTCCCTGTAGGCCGTCTCGTCGTTGTTGGTAATCAAGCCTACCACTGTTGTGTCGTCCGCAAACTTGATGATTGAGTTGGAGGCGTGCGTGGCCACGCAGTCGTGGGTGAACAGGGAGTACAGGAGAGGGCTCCAACTAGCTAGCTACTTCCAGACACAAATGAGACCACTCTGACCATTTTACTCGCCCTAGCAGAGCTGGTTAGGCAGTTTTCGTGTTAACCAGAGCTTTGGTGACTGTAACTGTGTTGCTGGAAACAATTTAATTACGCTTTTTTTTGCCAACGTTTACTGACACCGGCCATATTCAATGGGTGTTGAGCACTAGTAAATTCATTATTCTGCGCTCTGGTACACTCAGACTAGAGTGCTCTGAAATTGGAGTAGATAGCCAGAGCGAATTTACGAAAGCACCCGAATGTCCATTGAGAACACACAACGACTATACCATTTAGCTAAGCTAAGAATGACAAGAATAATCAAGTCAATAAATGTTGGGTAGTTAGCCTATAGTTAATATACTGTCAAGTTTGATGTATAACTACTAACGTTAGGTAGATAGCTAACATACCGACTCAGCGGCTTGGGCATGCTTTTGGTGCACAGTCGGTAGCGCGCTGGACTTCGGGCAAGAAGGTTGAGGGTTCGAAACCTGCTCCCTGCTTGTTTCATTTGAAGTCGTACACAATTATCAGTTTATTATTTGGTTTATATTGCCCATTCATTGTCAGTTAGAGACACAGTAGTGCATTGGGACCCAAAGCATAATCAGTGCTTTAACTCCCCCTGGGTCGTTAGAGCAAATCTGGTCTGTGATAGGACGGGTGTTTTTCACACCTAGCTCGGATATTAGATTATTATTTAGTAAACGCTGAATAGTCTATTGTTCAGCTATTAGCCCCCCTCCCCACCTTGCAACAAACGGATGTCTTTGTCAAAAGCATAACTTTTATTTTCAATAAAAAAAATATTGTTCTGAAAGCAAAAACGAGGCTTCAAAGTTACAAAAAAATATATTTATGATTATTCTATATATATTTATATTAATATTTTGTAATGGAGCAAAACTTTATTCATTTTATTCCCCTAAAATATTTAGAGAACAAAAAATGCATTTGAAAACAAAACTCCAATTTAATTTAGCTATCAACCACCCTCCATTTTGACAATTGTTTTAGTGTCAGTTTGGCTACAACCAATACTGTTCAGCCTTTCTTTCCGACACAAAGGAAGTCATAGCGGACACCTACAAAGGACTGTGTGATGATGGCATCTCAGGTAAGCAGCACTGGGCGTTCTTCCGTGCAACTTTTACATAGCTAGTAGTTAGCTCCTACGATTCAGTGTCGGTTCATAACATTCTACTATATTACATGCATACCGTAGAATGATAAATCATGCAATTATTATTCTCAAGCTAACCAAAAGCATTTAGCTCCGAACACCTGTTCTCGCCATTTTCAGTTGAATTAATCTAACTTTCTTTCATGGCAACTCATAAGCAGGCCATGTCCTATTTGTTTCATAGTCGATATAGGAGGAGGATGTGCTCAAGTTCCTGGCAGCCGGGACCCACCTGGGAGGTACCAACATGGACTTCCAGATGGAGCACTACACGTACAAGAGAAAGAGTGATGGTGTGTACATCATCAACCTGAAGAAGACATGGGAGAACATATTTCATGACAGTGTAACGGTTAGCTTTTTTTTACAGAAGGATGAAAGAACACAATATGTCTGTCAGGGAATGCTATTCTGATATGTCAGATGAAGAGTTAGACCAGAAAGTCAGCGCCATTAAGAGAAGGATGCCCCATGCGGGCTTTAGAATGGTCAAAGGAATTCTCAGAGCAATGGGCCATCGTGTACAATGGAGAAGAGTTAGGGAGTCTCTGCAGAGTGTAGATGGTGCATGTATCATTGCCAGAATGACCAAGCTTCGTAATATTGCTCAGCAAAAATACTCTGTTTCTGCTCCCTTGTCTCTCGTCCACATTGATAAACATCATAAATTGATAAGGTACTAAGATGTATAATGTCTCCATCATTTCATTCTTACTTATTTGTAGACACATTTTCGCTGATGTATGAAATTGGAGTTCTTCATCAACTGGTAATACGTTAATAATGAAGCAAGTTAATGGGTTAAACATTTCACTTTAATTCCAATGCTTTTCTCAAGATACAACATTGTCATCTTTGGCGGTATAATGAACAACCACAATACCAGTCTGGTGTTCAGCTTTCTGTGCTGTATTGACGTATCCTGAAAATGACATCTGCTCCTTTAGATTGGACAGTCATATCTCAGTTATTGTTTTTGTATCTGAAAAAAATAAGCTGTTTTCTTTACTTTCAGAGTGCGAGTTGATCAAGGGGTCGAAAATGTAGACATTGCCAGATGTTCACTGTCCGAGGAACAGGCCGTGGAAGCTGTATTGCTGGCAAGTGTCCATAACCAGAGGTAATTAAACTGTTCCGTGTTCTTTTTCTCTCTTCCTCTCTGCCTGTCTTGTTGTACATAGAACCTGTCTCACATGCACAGTTTGGAGGAAGAAGGATACCTTGACCTGTCAAATTCTATCCACCTCTTCTGTGTGGGATATGTGTTCCTACCTCGTCTGCGGGCAGATCTGCAGTATTTCACAGAGTTGGAATAATCACCCTTTAAGTACAGAGGCGAACTTGACACCTCACAGGTGTGGCATATCGGAATGCTCCAAAGACGTGCACATTTTTGTTTTTGCCTTAGCACTACACAACTGATTCAAATGATCAAGTCATCATCAAGCTTCAAGTGGTATTTGTCTAATAATGACTATATTCTATTGTTTGTCCTCGTGTGTCTGTTTTTCAGCAAGTACTGTAGCCACTTAGTGTGGACACCAGGTACAATAACAGTCGCTCTCCTTCACTTCATCCCTCTCCCCCTTCTCCTAAATCCTCTAGGTTATATCAGCTGTTGGTAAACCCCTCCCGCATCTGAACTGGCTGACAGAGGGCATAGCGTGGTCATAGGTGAGAGGTTTCCTGGTCGGGTCAACAGGAAGTATTATTAAAGAGATGCTTTACATCGAAATACAGATAGAGATGTAGTAGTCCCAGAGTTGATCCAAGGTCAGTTTTGCATTTCACCTCCTGATGATTATGATGACTGACCGTGTTAGAATAAAAAAAACAAGCTTAATCATGCTCTCTCTCTATCCACCTCTCTCATCTGCAAGTATGTTTTGATGTGAGAGAGGAAGCCAGTCCCGTCATCACCACCTCAACTATTATTAAGATAACCTTCGGGCCGACTGGAAATCCAAGGCTGGTTAGGAGACACCACTAGAGACACTGTAATTGTGATGAACTGAGAGAATATTAGGGTAGCACTGTAATTGTGATGAACTGAGAGAATGTTAGGGTAGCACTGTAATTGTGATGAACTGAGAGAATGTTAGGGTAGCACTGTAATTGTGATGAACTGAGAGAATGTTAGGGTAGCACTGTAATTGTCATGAACTGAGAGAATATTAGGGTAGCAATGTAATTGTGATGAACTGAGAGAATATTAGGGTAGCACTGTAATTGTGATGAACTGAGAGAATATTAGGGTAGCACTGTAATTGTGATGAACTGAGAGAATATTAGGGTAGCACTGTAATTGTGATGAACTGAGAGAATATTAGGGTAGCACTGTAATTCATGAATCATACGCTGTCTGCCTCTGTTCTTACAGCTTTCCCTTTCTGTCTTCTACACCTCTCTCCCCACCTCGTCTTTCTTCCTCATTTTATAATGCACACCCATATGTGCATTGAAGTACAAATTGAACTTGTATTTCTAATATACTATTAGAATTATCATCATTATAATGCATGTATTATGTATTTATAACACCTGGATAATTGACTTCTTTCAATAAAGCGTTTCACATTCTCAACTGGTTGAAATTAGTATCTCATATCCTGTGACATCAGATGAAGGGAGTTAGATAGGCATGTTTTATTTTCTGTATATATGAATTACTAATCAGCCTTTACTTCAATCATGATTCTAGTCTATTGCATAGTTACAATGTGTAATCATTGATGTCCCAGGAGTAGGCGTGGTAAATACTCTTGAAGTTTATTAATTGTAATACATAGATACAGACACAACATCATTCAAAGAACGGCACACTGAGCGTACTGCAAGCTTTTATTTTCAAAGCCTTTTAGTTCTATTTAATTCAGCTCGTGTCATGCTAATTCACCCATTTGCTTCCCGCGGAAGCAATTTGGAAGACGACGACCACAAAATGTGGAATGTAAAGTTTCATGAGATTATTATTGGATGTATTAGTTTTACGAAATCTGACTTTAGGATATGATGTTAATGATAAACTCAGCAAAGTCCTCACTGTCAACTGTGTTTATATTCAACAAACTTAACATGTGTACATATTTGTATGAACATAAGATTCAACAACTGAGACATAAACTGAACAAGTGTCGCAGGCATGTGACTAACAGAAACACACGAGCAGCATGGCACCAGCCATACTGCACACCAGCAGTATGGCTGGTGTCATGCTGGAGGGTCATGTCAGGATGAGCCTGCAGGAAGGGTACCACATGAGGGAGAACGATGTCTTCCCTGTAATGCACAGCGTTGAGATTGCCTGCAATGACAAGCTCAGTCCGATGATGTTGTGACACACCACCCCAGACCATGACGGGCCCTCCACCTCCAAATCGATCCCGCTCCAGAGTACAGGCCTCGTTGTAACACTTCCTTCGATGATAAACGCAAATCCGACCATCACCCCTGGTGAGACAAAACCGCGACTCGTATGACAAAAGAGCACTTTTGCCAGTCCTGTCTGGTGCAGCGACGGTGGGTTTGTGCCCATAGGCGACGTTGTTGCTGGTGATATCTGGTGAGGACCTGCCTTACAACAGGCCTACGAGCCCTCAGTCCAGCCTCTCTCAGCCTATTGCGTACAGTCTGAGCACTGATGGAGGGATTGTGCGATCCTGGTGTAACTCGGGCAGTTGGTGCCATTCTGTACATGTCCCGCAAGTGTGATGTTTGGATGTACCGATCCTGTGCAGGTGTTGTTACACGTGGTCTGCCACTGTGAGGACAATCAGCTGTCCGTCCTGTCTCACTGTAGCGCTGTCTTAGGCATCTGACAGTACAGACATGGAAATGTATTGCCCTGGCCACATCTGCAGTCCTCATGCCATCTTGTAGCATGCCTAAGGCACGTTCACGCAGATGAACTGGGACCCTGGGCATCTTTCTTTCAGAGTCAGTAGAAAGGCCTCTTTAGTGTCCGAAGCTTTCATAACTGTGACCTTAATTGCCTACCGTCTGTAAGATGTTAGTGTCTTAACGACTGTTCCACAGGTGCATGTTCATTAATTGTTTATGGTTAATTGAACAGCATGGGAATCAGTGTTAAAACCCTTTACAATGAAGATCTGTGAAGTTATTTGGATTTTTACAAATTATCTTTGAAAGACAGGATCCTGAAAAAGGGACATTTCTTTTTTTGCTGAGTTTGTTGGAGATAGATCCCACTGAAGGATCCAAAACATGAAGAATCAGATTTGTCTCTGTGAAATGTATTTTATTACATAAAATATGGTCAAAAAGTTAATATTCAGTTAACTCATACCCAAATAATATTGTTGATTCATCCTATACATGTAATTGTGGCCAAAGCATAAGTTGAAGAAAAAAACACTTCAAAAACACCACCTAAAACTTCTCAAACAGACAGTTTATAAAAATGCTGACTATTTCCTCATAGAGGATGATATCATCCTCCTGAGGAGGACGAGCTGGCCAATCAGCGGTCTACTCGCATGAATTATTTTGATGACCATGTTACAAATGCACAGAGGCTTATAGGGCTTTCTCCTATAGAGCTCAATTTTTATGGAATGGTCTGCCTACTCATGTGAGAGACGCAGACTCAGTCTCAACGTTTAATTCTTTATTGAAGACTCATCTCTTCAGTAGGTCCTATGATTGAGTGTAGTCTGGTCCAGGAGTGTGAAGGTGAACGGAAAGGCACTGGAGGAACGAACTGCCCTTGCTGTCTCTGCCTGGCGGTTCCCCTCTCTCCACTGGGATTCTCTGCCTCTAACCCTATTACAGGTTCTGAGTCACTGGCTTACTGGTGCAATTCCATGCCGTCCCTAGGAGGGGTGCGTCACTTGAGTGGGTTGAGTCACTGACGTGATCTTCCTGTCTGGGTTGGTGCCCCCCCTTGGGTTGTGCCGTGGCGGAGATCTTTGTGGTCTATACTCGGCCTTGTCTCAGGATGGTAAGTTGGTGGTTGCAGATATCCCTCTAGTGGTGTGGGGGCTGTGCTTTGGCAAAGTGGGTGGGGTTATATCCGGCCTGTTTGGCCCTTTCTGGGGGTATCGTCGGATGGGGCCACAGTGTCTCCCGACCCCTCCTGTCTCAGCCTCCAGTATTTATGCTGCAGTGGTTTATGTGTCGGGGGGCTAGTGTCAGTCTAATATATCTGGAGTATTTCTCCTGTCTTATCCGGTGTCCTGTGTGAATTTAAGTATGCTCTCTCTAATTCTTTCTTTCTCTCTCTCGGAGGACCTGAGCTCTAGGACCATGCCTCAGTGCTACCTGGCCTGATGACTCCTTGCTGTCCCAAGTCCACCAGGCCGTGCTGCTGCTCCAGTTTCAACTGTTCTGCCTGCGGCTATGCAATCCTGACCTGTTCACCGGACGTGCTACCTGTCCAAGACCTGCTGTTTTCAACTCTCTAGAGACAGCAGGAGCAGTAGAGATACTCTGAATGATCGTCTATGAAAAGCCAACTGACATTTACTCCTGAGGTGCTGACCTGTTGCACCCTCGACAACCACTGTGATTATTATTTTCTGACCCTGCTGGTCATCTATGAACATTTGAACATCTTGGCCATGTTCTGTTATAATCTCCACCCGGCACAACCAGAAGAGGACTGGCCACCCCTCATAGCCTGATTCCTCTCTTGTTTTCTTCGTAGGTTCTGGCCTTTCTAGGGAGTTTTTCCTAGCCACCGTACTTCTACACCTGCATTGCTTTCTGTTTGGGGTTTTAGGCTAGGTTTCTGTACAGCACTTTGAGATATCAGCTGATATAAGAAGGGGGTTATAAATACATTTGATTTGATTTGATTTTAATTTGTGCAATTAAACTGAACGTCTTTACTTCAGATCAACACAAACTTACTCATCCAATTCTCACCTCCGTACATTCGAAATGTGCCTGACAAATTCTTAAAGCAACAGTATTCAATACTCAACTGAGGTATGAAACCATATTACTGAACACAGCATCCCCCCAACCCCACCCACTCTAGTTCACATGGTCATTAAGCCACGAGGGAGGAGCTATTACCCGTTGGGGTCTCCCAGTGTTCAGAGGTGCGGCTGATGACAGGGGAACTGCAGGCATTTGAGGTGGAAGGGCCCTGAACTTAACCTGGTGTAGGGTTGGAGGTGCAGGAGCCCCTTGATCTTACTCATGCCCATAGTGAGTTGTGGACAGACAGGTCAGGAAAGGATACCCCACAGGCAAATGGACCTTTCTGAGGCGATTTGCATGCCAGCGGAATCCATCAAGAAGTTTGAATGTTGCAAGCCCTAGCCATCGTTCCACTTTCAGGGGCTTGGACCAAAATGAGGAGAGCTTGTTCCGACAGTTGTCAGTCCTGATCTGCACGCAGTCCTGGGCCTTCAGGCTTAGTTGTTTCACTCTGTTTCACTCTGTTCTGACTTAGAATATGTAGACAACTACAAATACCTAGATGTCTGGATAGACTCTCCTTCCAGACTCACATTAACATCTCCAATCCAAAATTAATCCTAGAATCGGCTTCTTATTTCACAACAAAGCATCCTTCACCCCTGGCTCCAGGTCATCTATAAGTCTTTGCTAGGTAAAGCCCCGCCTTATCTCAGCACACTGGTCACCATAGCAGCACCCACACATAGCATGTGCTCCAGCAAGTGTATTTCACTGGTCAGCCGCAAAGCCAATTCCTCCTTTGGCTGCCTTTCCTTCCAGTTCTCTGCTGCCAATGACGAACTGGAACGAACTGCAAAAATCACTGAAGCTGGAGACATATCTCCCTCACTAGCTTTAAGCACCAGCTGTCAGAGCAGCTCACAGATCACTGCACCTGTACTTAGCCCATCTGTAAATAGCCCATCCAACTACCTCATCTCCATACTGTTATTTATTTTGCTCCTTTGCACTCCAGTATCTCTACTTGCACACTCATCTTCTGCACATTTATCGCTCCAGAGCTAAAAATGTTTTTGCCACTATGGCCTATTCATTGCCTTACCTCCCTTATCCTACCTCATTTGCACACACTGCATATAGACTTTTTTTTGTATTTATTTTTTGTATTATTGACTGTATGTTTGTTATTCCATATGTAACTCTGTGTTGTTGCTGCTAACTCTGTGTCGCACTGCTTTGCTTTATCTTGGCCAGGTTGCAGTTGCAAATGAGAACTTGTTCTCAACTAGCCGACCTAGTTAAATAATGGTGAAATATATATATTTTTTTATAGGCACAGAGCCACGTCAAAAAGTTATCTCTCAGCCAAGTTGGCTGGTATTCCTTCCTTCAGGATTCTGTTCAAGCTTTCCACCCCCCTGTTTGCTTGAGGGTGGTACACAGCCGTCCAGATGTGCTTGATGGATTGCTTTTCAAGGTACACAGACTATTATTATTCGAGACAAGCTGGGGACCATTGTCTGTCGTGATGGTGCTGGGCAACCCCCACTGACAGAACAGCTTATCCAGTGTTTGGATGATCATCTGTGAGGTAGTAGAGGACAACGGCACGGCTTCTGCCCATTTCGAATGCAAGTCATGAATGACCAGTAGAGCCATAGAGACTTATGTCCAGAGCCCTGTGTGGCCAGCAGTGCTGTGAGGGTTTGATCGTCTGTGTGGAGTTTGAATGTTCTGCCTTACAATTACAAGTGCCAGCGCTCGCACACCCACATGCAAGCCATGGCGTCCTACTCTACCACATAGTACTTTTGTTAAATCGGAGACAAGGCCCGTGAGGCAAAGGCCACTGGCTATTCCACGCCTCCATGCAGTTGAGACAAAACAGCTCCAAAGGCCACTGCCGAGGCATTACAGGGGACAATAATTTGTGTTGATGTGTCAAAGTGAGCCAGTGTTGGTGTTGATGTAAGCTGCACCTTGAGCTCCTGCACAGCATCCCGACAGTCCTAGCCGTTAAAGAGGAGCAGTTGTTCACAGTCCTGAGGTCCATGCAGATCCAAAGATTGCAATTCTTCTTGGGCACAACGACCAGGTTTGAGACCCATGGCGAGGCGTCAAGGAGGTTGTCAAGTCCCTTGTCAATGGGCTCCCGAAGTGTCAGCGGAACCCTCCACAATGACTGGATTACTGGCTTGACCTCTTTGTTGACTGTAGGTCGGTGGACAAAACCGCTGAGGTGACCTGGCCCCTCAAACAGTTGTGAGTACTCCATAGGTACTGGTGCAGGCAACGTAGACCTGGCTGGCCGGTGTGGTTTTGTTGTTGAAACAGACTGGCAGTGATTGAGATCGGTGTGTGGTTGTAGCTGTAGAGGGATACTGCTGGCCTCTGCAGTGGAACATGTGAGAATAATTAGTCATAAGTGGCTTTGTTCAAATGTGACATATTTTCTTCAGTGTCAGTCACCAGTGAGGTTTTAACACCCTCGATGTAGCAGTCACATTGCTTGGCCACAACTGAGTCATCATGTACAGAGTTAATGGAGACTGGTGAACTTCGACATCTGCATTGCTTGCTGTTTGGGGTTTTAGGCTGGGTTTCTCTGCTGCACTTTGTGATATCTGCTGATGTAAAAAGGGCTTTATGAATACATTTGATTGATTGTTGCCCCCCAGTGGTTTCGTGCACCTTTTGGACTGGTGGCTCAGCCAGTGTGTGAAGCCCTGCCCCTTGAGATGCGCTCGGTAGGTCAGTGAGAACAACTTCCATTTGTTTTCCAACAGTAAGTCTTTAACAAAAATGTCTCCCTCAGTGGAGAACATGACGTTGTTTTCAATGATCTGATCATATACAAATTTGTTTTCTAGTGGTCCCAATCTGCATGGTCCCACTAGGTACTGTGCTACGGACTCACCCAGCAGTTGGGCTCCTTGTCTGAAGAGAAAACAATGCATGATCACACTGCTTGAGCTACTGTAGTGTTCCTCGAGAGCTTGGGCAGCCGATGTAAACTTGTTCTCCACTGGCTGCAGAGTGGAGAAGACACATTGTCCCTCAGCGCCGAGGTAGCGGAGTAGAATCACCCGTTTGTGTGTGTTGGCAGCTCCATGCAGATTGATAGCTACCATATACAACTGAAAGGATTGAAACCAGTGATTCCATGGAACAGGTGGATCTCCAGGGACAGGGAGAAATAGAGATGGTGGAGGTAAGCTAAACTCAGCCATCCTTGTCACCAAATGTTACAAATGCACGATGGCTTATTGTGCAATTAAACTGAACGTCTTTACTTCAGATCAACATGTTAACAACTAGTACCAACTCACCCATCCTATCCTCACACCTCCCGTACATGCACAATTTGCCTGATACATTCTTAAAGCAAACAGTATTCAATACACAACTGAGCTACGACACAAATTACTGAACACAACAGACCGGTATACACCCATATTATTCTGTTGTTGGGATATGCGGATAAAATAAAATACACTGGTTGTAATAAATACACTAGTTAGCTGCACTAACCCGTCCATGTGGATGTTCCAGAGGTCCTTTGTGGTGACGTTGGCATAGTGGAAGTGCCCAGTGTAGTATGCAGGGTCAGTCCCACCCAGCAGTAGCTGTCCCCCTGGCTGGTTGGAGGAGATCCTGTCACAGAACAGTAGCGCCCATCAGAAGACAGCATCTGCAGTTCATTTCCAGTGGCACAAGTCGATTTCTAAAACTGCCATGTTAACTTACAGCTCATTCAGATCTCCCTTGGGAAAGAGTTCTTCTCAATGGGACTTTCTGGATAAATAGGTATAAAATACAATACTGATCTGCGTTCCACTTCACTATCGCCACTCACCTGTGGTTGAGGTAGAAGGAGAAAACATTCTCCGCCAACAGCTTCTTTTTCATTATGTTGTCAAAGACAGGGCTCATGGCATCATCTGTTGGGTAAGACATTCCCAGAACTCCATCGAACTTAGCACCAACGAAGTTCGCTCCATATATCTTGACGGCCTCACCAAACACCTGATCTTTTACGGATACACTTCCAATCTGACAGAAGAGCAAAGCAGATGATTTAAACCTATATAATCTGTCAGTGGCAGCCATTCATTTCTCCTCCTTTCCAAACTTACTGTGCACGTATCCTGGCTGAGGTACCCAGTTACACTTCCCAGTCCATAATGAATTGAAAACTTTCTTCCACCCTTGACATATGTGCTGGACTTGGTATCATTGTATTTCCGGTGAATCACTGCAATACAACGTTAAACATACATTATCAGTTTGATATGGTGTTTTCTGAACAAAAAACTAGCTAAGACAGGAAGTCACAATTCTCATGTTTATTCCTAGTATTGATATAAATGATGTCACTCAGACATGAAATCAGCCGTGGGTTTTAACTCTTAACTCTCTCTATCTTTATTTTTAAAATTTATATCCATTTACTTCAAATTTACACGGAGTGTGCAAAACATTAGAAACACCTTCCTATTATTGAGTTGCACCCCCTTTTGCCCTCAGAACAGCCTCAATTCATTGGGCTCTACAAGGTGCCGAAAGCGTTCCACAGGGATGCTGGCCCATGTTGACTCCAATGCTTGGCATAGTTATGTCAAGTTGGCTGGATGTCCTTTGGGTGGTGGACCATTCTTTATACACACAGGAAACTGTTGAGCATGAAAAACCCAGCAGCATTGCAGGTCTTGACACATTCAAACCGATGCGCCTGGCACCTACTACCATGCCCTGTTCAAAGGCACTTCAAATTTTGTCTTGCCCATTCACTATTTGAATGGCACACATACACAACCTATATCTAAATTTATCTCAAGGCTTTGAAAGTCCTTCTTTAGCCTGTCTCCTCCCCTTCATCTGCACTGATTGAAGTGGTTTTAAAATATGACATCAACAAGGGATCATAGTTTTCACCTGGATTCACCTGGTCAGTCTGCCATGGAAAGATCAGTGTTCTTAATGTTTTGTACACTCAGTGTATATTTCCATACGCCTTTAACTTTCCTATACTCTGGCTGTGCTAACATTACATTGCAGTAACATATGATATACATGATATTCCTACAGTAAAAATGTTTTGTACTTTAAGTGTATATGCTACAGGGAATAGTCTAGCCATGTGCACAGTGCATGATGAGAGACTTACAGCATGTGATGTCAGCGTCGGAGCACTTGGAAGAGGGCACCCAGAGATTGTTGGATCCAGTGTCAAAGGTCACCCTGAACATTTGAGGTGGGGTTCCTAAACTAATCTCTCCATAGAACTGAGCCTGAAGACACAATCACATCAACGATGAGGAAGATATATCAAAACCAATGCATAATGAGTAATGCAGAATGGGTGAAGTATGACTTGAGTTACTGTGCATAAGGCCACTAACTGTGCAAATGAAATAGGACTTTTATATGACTTATACTGTGCATAAGGCGGGCAGACCCTTACGTCAACATAGTTCCTCAGAGCCACTTTGCTGGACCCACTGGCGTCATCGTCGTCAAAGTTGTCGGAGTAGGAATCATGGAATAGACGACTGAAATCCCCCTCTGAGTCAGACATAGATTGTCTCAAGGAGTTACACTTTGTGAGGGGTATACTGGATAGCAAAATAAACAAAAAAGGTACACAGGACATAAGGATCTTCTCAGTGCCTCTGGGACCTTTGTCGAGCCTTCACTAAGTATGAACGAAAAAGGTCTCTAGACAGCAGCAATCTATTTTTATCACTACATAATTCATATAGAATTACTGCATAATTTAGGTAATGTCCAGTTGCAAACCACACATTAATGCAGTTAATAATGCAGTTAATAATGCCGTTTTATAAATGAACTAGAAATGCTATTAAAAACACATCTGCCGTGTATCATACCGTATGAGTGACTCGGACGTCCACGTACATGCTGCTAACACACAGAGATATAGAATCTTCATTTTGAGTCTTTCTTGTGGTTGTTGTCAATGCAAATTCTGATGGCTTCTCTACCACTGCTGTGGCGTTGGACAGTAGAGTAAGGATCCATACACTGGATATCATCTCTCCTGAGAGCAGTTTATACAAATCATTGTTTGCTTGTTTCTGTGTACTTGTCACTCCTGTCATCCAACACATTACCTACCTGAGGCTAATTCACAGGTTCAAATATTGGAGCTAAGATAATTCTTATTGATGTAGACTATGCCGGCGGCAGGCAGCCTAGCATTTAAGAGTGTTGGGACAGCAACCAAATGTTGCTGGTTCAAATCCCCAAGATGACTAGGTGAAAAATCTGTCAATGTGCCCTTGAGCAAGGCATTTAACCCTAATTCCTCCAGGGTCGCCATCAATAATTGACTGATCCCTCGCTGTGACCTCACTCTCAGAGGGTCTCTCAGGGGGAGTTGGGATATGCAAAAATCACGTTTCCAATTCACACATGTATATAAAACACACTTGTGTGAAACTGGACAAATATATGCACCCACCTAATTATTATCAGGCACCGCTCCACCTGAGGAAGAATGTGTGTCATTCAGAATGCATTTTGTGCTTCTGCTCTTGGAGTTTATTCAATATTTTGACTTCGTTGTGTAAATGAATATTGAAATATTATGTTAATCTTGATTGTTTAATTTGTCAAATCTGTTTAAGCAGTTGCTTCAATGATATACTGAAGGTGGCAGCTGTTGTATGAATGATGAATGATAAACGTGCCAGTGAAATATTTAAAACTGGAGCCAAAAAAAAAGCTTTGCAAAAAAAGGTTTATCTGAAAATCTAACAGAAAAATATCCCAAAATATGCAGTATCTTCTCCCCATCCATCTGCCATCAATCATGACATCGTGGTGACCCCCTCCATGTGATACAGGCCGTCGAAAAATTAGAAAACAAACAACAACACGAAGAGTTATCTATCTAAAACAGTGATGTATGGATAACCACTTCTCCAATATTTTTGGCTCTATAACAAAGAACAAACAATAAAAACATATACACGATTAAATATAAATATTAGAATCAACTATTAAAGACTACCATAACTCACTGGATTCTCCAATTACATTGAGTGAACTACAGGACAAAATACAAACCCTCCAACCCAAAAAGGCCTGTGGGGTTCATGGTATCCTAAATTAAATTATAAAATATACAGACCACAAATTCCAGTTGGCTATACTTAAACTCTTTAACATCATCCTCAGCTCTGGTATCTTATCCAATATTCGGAACCAAAGACTGATCACCCCAATCCACAAAAGTGGAGCCAAATTTGTCCCCAATAACTACCGAGGGTCAACAGCTACCTTGGGAAAATCATCTGCATTATCATTAACAGACTCGTACATTTCCTCAGTGAAAACAATGTACTAAGAATTTTTTTAATTGGCTTTTTACCAAATTACCGTACGACAGACCACGTAGTCACCCTGCACGCCCTATTTGACAAACAAACAAACCAAAACAGAGGCAAAGTCTTCTCATGCTTTGTTGATTTCAAAAGCTTTCGACTCAATTTGGCATGAGGGTCTGCTATATGGAAAGTGGTGTTGTGTGAAAAACATACAACATTATAAAATCCATGTACACAAACAACAAATGTGCGGTTAAAATTGACAAAAAAAACAAAAATGTATTTCCACAGGGCAGCTTAAGCCCCACCTTCTTCAACATATATATATCAAGGAATTGGCGAGGGCACTAGATCAGTCTGCAGCACCCGACCTCACCCTACTAGAATCTGAAATCAAATGTCTACTGTTTGCAGATGATCTGGTGCTTCTGTCCCCAACCAAGGAGGGCCTACAGCAGCACCTAAATATAAAGCACAGATTCTGTTAGACCTGGGCCCTGACAGTAAATCTCAGTAAGACAAAAATAATGGTGTTCCAAAAAAGGTCCAGTTGCCAGGACCACAAATATAAATTCCATCTAGACACCGTTGCCCTAGAGCACACAAAAAAACGATACATACCTCATGCTAAACATCAGTACCACAGGTAACTTCCACAAAGCTGTGAACAATCTGAGAGACAAAAGGAATATAAAGGAACATAAAAGGAACATAACATTTCACATACCAATTAGGATCTGGCTAAAAAAATACTTGAATCAGGTATCGCACCCATTGCCCTTTATGGTTGTGAGGTCTGGGGTCCGCTCACCAAACAAGAATTCACAAAATGGGACAAACACTAAATTGAGACTCTGCATGCAGAATTCTGCAAAAATATCCTCTGTGTACAACGTAAAACACCAAAATAATGCATGCAGAGCAGAATTAGGCCAATACCAGCTATCAAAATCCAGGAAAGAGCTGTTAAATTCTACAACCACCAAAAAGGAAGCAATTCCAAAACCTTCCATAACAAAGCCATCACCTACAGAGGTCCTGGGGCTCTGTTCACAAACACAAACAGACACCACAGAGCCCCAGGACAGCAACAGTTAGACCCAACCAAATCATGAGAAAACATTGATGATTACTAGACACATTGGAAAGTTTTACAAGAAAACTGAGAGAACTAGAATGCTATTTGGCCCTAAACAGAGAGTACACAGTAGCAGAATACCTGACCACTGACTGACCCAAAATTAAGCAAATCTTTGACTTGCTATTGAGAATGGCTGCCAAAGGCAGACCTGGCTCAAGAGAAGACAGGCTATGTGCACATTGCCCATAAAATGAGGTGGAAACTGAGATGCACTTCCTAACATCCTGACAAATTTATGACCATATTAGAGACTCATATTTCCCCATATTTCCCTCAGATTACATGGCTGGCTTTTTTTATGACGGATTTGGTGAAGTGGCTTCTTCCTTGCCTTTTTTCCTTGCCTTTCAGGTTATGTCGATATAGGACTCGGTTTAATGTGGATACAGATACTTTTCTACCTGTTTCCTCCAGGTCCTTTGCTGTTGTTCTGGGATTGATTTGCACTTTTCGCACCAAAGTATGTTCATCTCTAGGAGACATAACGTGCCTTCCTGAGCGGTATGACGGCTGCGTGGTCCCATGATGTTTATACTTGTGTACTATTGTTTGTACTGTTGAACGTGGTACCTTCAGGCATTTGGAAATTGCTCCCAAGGATGAACCAGACTTGTGGAGGTCTATAATTGTTTTTCTGAGGTCTTGGCTGATTTCTTTTGATTTTCCTATGATGTCAAGCAAAGAGGCACTGAGTTTCAAGGTAGGCCTTGAAATACATCCACAGGTACACCTCCAATTGACTCAAATTATGTAAATGAGCCTATCAGAAGCTTCTAAAGCCATGACATTTTCTGGAATTCTCCAAGCTGTTTAAAAGCACAGTCAACTTAAGAGTATGTAAACTTCTGACCCACTGTAATTGTGATACAGTGAATTACAAGTGAAATAATCTGTCTGTAAACAATTGTTGAAAAAACGACTTGTGCCATGCACAAAGTAGATGTCCTAACCGAAACTAAAGAAATTGTCCTAACCGAAACTAAAAAAATAGTGGAGTGGTTGAAAAACGAGTTTTAATGACTACAACCTAAGTGTATGTAAACTTCCGACTTTAACTGTATATGCTGTATTGGGTAAATAAATGACACAAACTCCAGTAGGCTAATCTTTCTGAGTGTGAACTGTATTATTGTAGGCCTAGTGTATTGTTTTATACTGTATTATATGGACTGGAATTACGCTCCTCGTTCAAACCATGATCAAGTTGGGAGAGAACATGCAATTCTGGTGCAGCACATGCGAATTTGATTTAAATTTTGAATTATAATAGGGCCTATTTCTATAATTAGTAGGCTTGCATATATATACACCTTTTACAATATTTCCCCTAATATTATAGCCTACGTCCTCTTTCTCTCTCCATTGTTGCTTCATTCGTTCCTCGCTTTCAACGGTTCAATTAAATACGTTTCGTTATCCTTATCATCACAATTCTAATGACATGCTTGCATAATATAAGACTAGAATTAGATGCAGACAGCTTCTACTTCTCTTCACGAAGATTGAATGGTTATGGGGTCTGAATAAATAAATGCTATATCCTACGGGCCATCTCGCGTTCGCACTTCTTTCAAACTACCCATGAGTTCTATTGGCTGCTTCATTTAACATTCAGCAAACATGAGCTTGCATCCCTCATTGAATAGTCTATTGGTATAATAAATGCACACAAAAAATGACCAGCAAGCTATTATAGTCTATCTTTTCTTGCATGGGACTCAAAGAGCTAAGGAGCTTTTTTTTAGGAGAAAGGCCAGCGGAGCACAGGTGGTGTGCGTATTGCGCAAGATACAGAGGCTATAAGTTAGAAGCTTATTATGCATAGCCCATCATTCATTAGCTAAATATAAGGCTAAATCGGCATTGAATGTATTTCCTGAAAGTGGTAGGCTTGGACATCTATATACAGTATATGCCTATATGCATCTTAAACGGGATAATCTATTTTGGATGATTGACCATACAGGGAGCAGAGAGAATTATTATTATTTTATTTTTTTTATTATTGGAGAAACACCAGTACACATACATACAATAACTATTTAAAAAAAACAGACTGTCACGCCTGCTCCCGCTCTCCCTCTCTGGCGCTCAAGGGCTGCCCTTCATCATGCACAAATGTCACCATCATTACGCGCAGGAAAGCTCATTGGACTCACCTGGACTACTTCCCGTTGTTGATTGCCTCGTGTATAACTGTCTGCTCCCACGTTTGTTCCCTGTGTCTGCATTAATGCTGTCATCTGTTTACGTCCAGGCGCTGTCCTGTCCTGTCCTGTCCGTCGCAATTAAATGTTCCCTCCATGTACCTGCTACCTGTCTCTACCAGCGTCGACCCTTACACAGACAATGATAACATGTGCTAAGGGGTACAACAAATTACAGATTATACAAAGAACTTAAAAGATGCACACATATTGACTGTTATAACAGCTTTCTTATTAAAATAATGTAGAATGGTCTTAATGTACTGCTCATTACTGAATTTACCACAATTAGATTTATGAGGTAAAATTGTTTTTCTTTATCCTTATTATAGTTAAGGAAATCGACCAGCACGTTCTCCCATAATAAGCAAAAGTCATCAACAATATTAACAATGATAAAACTATAATTATCTTGCCATAATTTCTTTACATGTGCCAAAATAAATGCAAAACTGTTTCTGGATGCTCAACACAAAAAGTACTGTTAATGTTAATGTCTTTTTTGAATTTCTTCAGGTAATGATTTGCAGGGTAATACTTATGGATCATTCTGAACGAGACCTCTTTAACCAAGCAGGTATTTGTTTGGTAATAACCATACATTTTTCCAACAGATATTATCAAATCAAAATCAAATCAAACTTTATTTGCCACATGCGTCGAATACAACAAGTGTAGACTTTACCGTGAAATGCTTACTGACGAGTCCTTAACCAACAGTACAGTTCAAGAAGAATAAATATTTACCAAGTAGGCTAAAATAAAAAGTAATAATAAAAAGTAAAACAATAAGAATAACAATAACGAGGCTATATACAGGGGGCACCGGTACTGAGTCAGTGTGCAGTCTCCGACAATTTTCTGGGCTTTCCTCTGACACCGCCTGTTATATAGGTCCTGGATGGCAGGAAGCTTGGCCCCAGTGATGTACTGGGCCGTTCCCACTACCCTCTGTAGCGCCTTACAGTCAGATAGCGAACAGTTAACGTACCAGGTGGTGATGCAACCGGTCAGGATGCTCTCGATGGTGCAGCTGTAGAACCTTTTGAAAATCTGGGGACCCATGCCAAATCTTTTCAGTCTCCTGAGGGGGAAAAGGTTTGGCATGCCCTCTTCACGACTGTCTTGGTATGTTTGGACAATCATAGTTCGTTGGTGATGTGGACACCAAGGAGCTTGAATCTCTCGACCCGCTCCACTACAGTCCCGTCGATGTTAATGGGGGCCTGTTCGGCCCACCTTTTCCTGTAGTCCACAATCAGCTCCTTTGTCTTGCTCACATTGAGGGAGAGGTTGTTGTCCTGGCACCACACTGCCAGTTCTCTGACCTCCTCCCAATAGGCCGTCTCATCATTGTCGGTGATCACTGTTGTGTCGCCAGCAAACTTAATGATGGTGTCGGAGTCGTGTTTGGCCACGCAGTTGTGGGTGAACAGGGAATACAGGAGGGGACCAAGTACACACCCCGGAGGGGCCCCAGTGTTAAGGATCAGCGTGGCAGACGTGTTGTAGCCGACTCTTACCACCTGGGGTTGGCCCGTCAGGAAATCCAGGATTCAGTTGCGGAGAGAGGTGTTTAGTCCCAGAGTCCTTAGCTTACTGATGAGCTTCGTGGGCACTATGGTGTTGAACACTGAGCTGTAGTCAATTAACAGCATTCTCACATAGGTGTTCCTTTTGAATAAGTGAGAAAGGGCAGTGTGGAGTGCAATTGAGATTGCGTCATCTGTGGATCTGTTGGGGCAGTATGCGAATTGGAGGGGGTCTAGGGTGTCTAGGAGGATGCTGTTGATGTGATCCATGACCAGCCTTTCAAAGCACTTCATGGCTACCGACATGAGTGCCACAGGGCGGTAATCATTTAGGCAGGTTACCTTCGCTTCCTTGGGCACAGGGACAATGGTGGTCTGCTTGAAACATGTAGGTATTACAGACTCAGTCAGGGAGAGGTTGAAAATGTCAGTGAAGACACTTGACAGTTGGTCCACACATGCTTTGAGTACCCATCCTGGTAATCCGTCTGGCCCAGCGGCTTTGTGAATGTTGACCTGTTTAAAGGTTTTGTTCACATCGGCTACCGAGAGCGTTATCACAGTCACCCAGAGCAGCTGGTGCTCACATGCATGCTTCAGTGTTGCTTGCCTCAAAGCGATCATAAAAGGCATTAAGCTTGTCTGGTAGGCTCATGTCACTGGGCAGCTCATGGCTGGGTTTCCCTTTGCAGTCTGTAATAGTTTTCAAGCCCTGTCACCTCCGACGAGTGTCAGAACAGGTTTAGGATTCAATCGTCATCCTGTATTGACACTTTGTTTGTTTGATGGTTCGTCTGAGGGCATAGCACGATTTCATATAAGTGTCCGGATTAGTCACCTGCACCTTGAAAGTGGCAGCTCTAGCCTTTAGCTTGATGCGGATGTTGCCTGTAATCCATGGCTTCTGGTTGGGATATGTACGAACAGTCACTGTGGGGACGACGTCATCAATGCACTTATTAATGAAGCCGATGACTGACGTGGTGTATTACTCAATGCCATTGGATGAATCCCGGAACATATTCCAGTCTGTGCTAGCAAAATAGTCCTGTAGTGTAGCATTATAGACAAATGTATTCCATTATAGACAAATGTATTCCAGTACACAGTGGAATAAGGATACAGATACAATAGATACAATAGATACAATATCAATATATACAATATCAGATACAATATCAATAAATACAATATCAATAGATACAATAGATACAATATCCCTTTGAAATAAAGCACTATGGATATGTTGTTCTGAGGGAGCAAAGAGAAACACACGTTTCCAATTGGAGAGTCAACTGGATTAAGCGAGGGTAGCTCAAGAAGGTGAGGTCTGGTTACAACTCTAAACAACATGAGAGTTCCAGATGGAATAGCATCGAAGACTATGGCGAACTCTCAACAGTAGGTATAACAGGGATTCTGTAACGAGATACAAAATTCCTCATAATTGAGTAACAGTCCTTCTGCATTAAACAGTTGACTGACCAGTAGGATATGATTATTGAACCAGTTCTTAAAAAATAAAGACTTGATTCTATACAAAATATCTTTACTGTTCCAAATGAAATACCTATGCGGGGAAAAAGTATGTTCATATATTAATGACCACGCTAAGAATACTTGTCTATGAAAAGCAGATCATTTTGTAGGAATCTTATCAATGTTATATATACAGTGCCTTGCGAAAGTATTCGGCCCCCTTGAACTTTGCGACCTTTTGCCACATTTCAGGCTTCAAACATAAAGATATAAAACTGTATTTTTTGTGAAGAATCAACAACAAGTGGGACACAATCATGAAGTGGAACAACATTTATTGGATATTTCAAACTTTTTTAACAAATCAAAAACTGAAAAATTGGGCGTGCAAAATTATTCAGCCCCCTTAAGTTAATACTTTGTAGCGCCACCTTTTGCTGCGATTACAGCTGTAAGTCGCTTGGGGTATGTCTCTATCAGTTTTGCACATCGAGAGACTGACATTTTTTCCCATTCCTCCTTGCAAAACAGCTCGAGCTCAGTGAGGTTGGATGGAGAGCATTTGTGAACAGCAGTTTTCAGTTCTTTCCACAGATTCTCGATTGGATTCAGGTCTGGACTTTGACTTGGCCATTCTAACACCTGGATATGTTTATTTTTGAACCATTCCATTGTAGATTTTGCTTTATGTTTTGGATCATTGTCTTGTTGGAAGACAAATCTCCGTTCCCGTCTCAGGTCTTTTGCAGACTCCATCAGGTTTTCTTCCAGAATGGTCCTGTATTTGGCTCCATCCATCTTCCCATCAATTTTAACCATCTTCCCTGTCCCTGCTGAAGAAAAGCAGGCCCAAACCATGATGCTGCCACCACCATGTTTGACAGTGGGGATGGTGTGTTCAGGGTGATGAGCTGTGTTGCTTTTACACCAAACATAACGTTTTGCATTGTTGCCAAAAAGTTCAATTTTGGTTTCATCTGACCAGAGCACCTTCTTCCACATGTTTGGTGTGTCTCCCAGGTGGCTTGTGGCAAACTTTAAACGACACTTTTTATGGATATCTTTAAGAAATGGCTTTCTTCTTGCCACTCTTCCATAAAGGCCAGATTTGTGCAATATACGACTGATTGTTGTCCTATGGACAGAGTCTCCCACCTCAGCTGTAGATCTCTGCAGTTCATCCAGAGTGATCATGGGCCTCTTGGCTGCATCTCTGATCAGTCTTCTCCTTGTATGAGCTGAAAGTTTAGAGGGACGGCCAGGTCTTGGTAGATTTGCAGTGGTCTGATACTCCTTCCATTTCAATATTATCGCTTGCACAGTGCTCCTTGGGATGTTTAAAGCTTGGGAAATCTTTTTGTATCCAAATCCAGCTTTAAACTTCTTCACAACAGTATCTCGGACCTGCCTGGTGTGTTCCTTGTTCTTCATGATGTTCTCTGCGCTTTTAACGGACCTCTGAGACTATCACAGTGCAGGTGCATTTATACGGAGACTTGATTACACACAGGTGGATTGTATTTATCATCATTAGTCATTTAGGTCAACATTGGATCATTCAGAGATCCTCACTGAACTTCTGGAGAGAGTTTGCTGCACTGAAAGTAAAGGGGCTGAATAATTTTGCACGCCCAATTTTTCAGTTTTTGATATGTTAAAAAAGTTTGAAATATCCAATAAATGTCATTCCACTTCATGATTGTGTCCCACTTGTTGTTGATTCTTCACAAACAAATACAGTTTTATATCTTTATGTTTGAAGCCTGAAATGTGGCAAAAGGTCGCAAAGTTCAAGGGGGCCGAATACTTTTGCAAGGCACTGTAGCTACAAAATAACATACATTTGAAGCCACCAAAACGGAAGAAGATATAATGAGGGATGAAATTCCAACTTTAAGTTGGATTCTTTAAGAAATGTTTAGCCCAATTTATCTTAAAAGTCTTATTCAATGTAGAAAATGTTTTAAAAAATTGATACCACTATTTTCATGTGTTCATAATGACATATTTCCTAATATTATGTGTACAATTTCTCCAGATGATGTTGAAAAGCATCTGGTCAACGAGAATCCAGATTTAGGCATCACATATAATTTAACAGTTACATTTCACATCATGCTGTTCATATGAATAATTTATGATAATTTACCGGTTTCTCGCAGTTATTTATATTCGGAAAAGGGAGTGGTTTTAGGTGATAAATCTTGGTAACTGGGTTCCTGCCCTTCAAACCTAATCGGGATTGCACACCATTAAAAACATCCATCTTGATAAAGCGGAAGAGAGTGAAAAAAATGAAAAAATAACCCAAACAATCTCATACTCCAAGTTTTTTTTATGAAAACAAAAGTAAAATGTCAATAGACTCGCGAATAGGCATTTGTGCACAATTGTCTTTTTGAATAGGCTATAATGACAAACTTCAGCATGTGAGGAACAAATAATGCAGAATAAGGAATCATTTGGAACAGTGCTTGGATCGCCTTTATATGCTGTATATCCCACATCAGATTGCCCTACCTTGTTTGCCTTGCTACAGTGTTTTTCCGTACTGAGAAAAAGATACTGAACCAATACTGCTATCTGCTGCACAGGAGTAGTAGGACACGCAAAACTACACAAGTTATCCCCTAAAAACGAATATTATTATAATCAAGGTCATATTTGTACTCCAAAATGAATATTAAGAAAAACTACAGCTTAACCTTATTGATAAGATTCTTAATATTTGATTGGACTTGTTATGGAAACCATATAGCCACAGCGGAAGCTATGATTATTATTAGCAACTATTTAAATATGTATTTTTATAAATGCATGACAACTTTCAACGTGAATAAAAGTCAAAGAGCTACACCTATAGAGCATATGTAGATTGAATATGATTGGAGATAAATATGAATAGTTATTTCCTCAATAAACAGACGATGGAGGGGTTGACTATTGACTCATGGAGGGACCGATGTTACTTTGTTGTAACTGAACCGGTTCAGTCTAGGCATCTTCTATGCTAATGCAAATGTTTGAACCTTAGTTTCCTTTCAAGATGGAATATAATACCTTACTGTAGTATTGGTTCATCCCATGTTTACACAACATATCCAGACTGCTGTTATACTGTTCTACTGTTCTACTGTTCTACTGTTCTCTTCTCTAATCCTGAGGTGGAGCCAAACATTCCAATGCTGTACGTGTTCCCTGACACACACACACACACACACACACACACACACACACACACACACACACACACACACACACACACACACACACACACACACACACACACACACACACAGTGTGGTGTCACCGTGTGTACATGAGGCGTGATAGTGTGTTGAGGAAATACATCAAAGCTCCCTATCATCTACAAGTTGTAACAACATGGAGGGAAGGGATGATTGGGATCAAGAAATAGACTGGACACATCATTGGATTTCACATTTCTGGAAACAAACGTGTCAATTATCATTGGAGAAAAGGTGAGTAAATCAATTTACCAGTGTGATATTTACACATTTAGAAGTAACCCACTCAATCACCATTACAGAAAAACAAATTGTAAACCATAATACACAGTTTATTGAGCTGTTTAATATTAGTAAAAAGCATCGGTAACATAATTTACTCAAACATTTTATTGTAAATGAAAGTGTGATACTGCATGACAATATTGAAGGCTACACCCTAACTGAGATGACCTTTCTTTGTTTAGCAATGAACTATGTGAAATGCATGTATTGGTCTAAGCAGAAGAATAGCTATTTATCTTCCACATGAGACCACTTCTTGATCAAACACTTTATACAGAATGTTTATGGGCCGATCCAGCCACTTTCAGGCTTTCAGGGCCAAGTGACTTCCTTCCCCTCATTTGTTATAATCCCTCCCTTTTGCTGGAGAACTGCATGGGTGAATGATAAAGTAATACAGTCTTCAAGTAGGCTACAGTAAAAAGGATACAAACTACGCTGGTACTGAAACAGTGAGTACTACTTTAGTTTTTACTTATACGTTTCCCTATATTGTAAGTAAACCCTGATTCTCTCAGAATACAGGTATCTATTAATACAAAATGTTTTTTGCTGTTGTATGGTTGTTGGTTGTGTTCATGTGAACAAAGACTCAAGCTCTTGTGATACAAGCTCTTGTGGTACTCTGTTTTTTAATTACCTTTTGTTCTAATGCTCAAATTCTGTGTGTTCGAACTAGCAGCTACTGTATAAAACACCTTGTATTGGGTTTTAGGGACAATGTCCATTGGGTGTGAATTTCTTTGTATTGACTGTTCCTTACCTTTGACACATTCCAATTGGAAAGCACCTGTATGAATGCATTTACGTCATGTAAAGCAAAGAAAAGTAATCCGCCGTGCTGTGGTCATTTAGAAAGGGATGTTATCAGAGAGTGCAGCACACCCTGTTTTAAGTTGCCTGTGTGGAGCTGTCAGCACTCAACCATGCAGTTGTTTAACAATGGTGGTGGCTAAGTACTCTCCTCTGTCATTGCAACCAAGTTTTTGGAAGCAGAGGCACAATATTTTGTGTGTAAGAAAGAATGGGTGTTGGCCACAACTTGAGTTTAAACCAGTGGTGTAAAGTACTTAAGTAAAAATACTTTCAAGTACTACTTAAGTTGTTCTTTAGGTATCTGTACTTTACTATACAAAAGTTTTACTTTTCCTCCACTACATTCCTGAAGTAAATAATGTACATTTTACTCCATACATTTTCTCTGACATCCAAAAGTACTCGTTACATGTTTAATGCTTAGCAGGACAGAAAATGGTCCAATTCACACACTTATCAAGAGAACATCCCTGGTCATCCCTGCTGCCTCTGATCTGGCGGACTCACTAAATATAATTGCTTAATTTGTAAATTATGTCTGAGTGTTGGAGTGTGCCCCTGACTATCCATAACTTTTTAAAAACAAGAAAATAATTTAATCTGGTTTGCTTAATATAAAGAATGTGAAATGATTTAGACTTTTAATATACTTAAGTATATTTAAAACCAAATACTTTTAGACTTTTACTCAAGTAGTATTTTGCTAGGTGACTTTCACTTTTACTTTAGTAATTTTCTAGTAAGTTATCTTTACTTTTACTCAAGTATGACAATTTGTTACTTTTTCCACCACTGGTTTAAGTTTCAACATCAAAGCTATGATCTCCAAACAGTTATCTGTTAACCTAACAAAAATGGTTTAAGGCAAAGAAAATGATTAGTGCTTTATCTTACCAGAGGAGACTGATGAGGATCAACAGTACAGTAACTGTGTTAAAGTAGAAGTTGGGGTCAATAAACACAGTAGCAACCTGAGCTATGAACTAATCAAATTGCTTTTCCTCATTGTCTGTGTTTTCTGTTTGCGCTCGATTCTAGGCCACCGCTACACCATGTTTGCTACAATCCCATTAGCTAAGAGCACCGTAACCCCTAACACTACAGCCAGCCACACTACCGCCGCTCCCGGGTTTATAGACCAACTACTGAACAAGATTCCCTGTGAGTAACCCCCTAAATCCCCCCGCCTCTCACTCTACCCCCCCTCCTCTGCCCCCCACCCCTCCTGAGTGGGCACCCCTATGCTGCCCCCCTTCTGTCCCACTTTCAACAGACATGGCAGGGGAGAGCTGCCTGCCCGGACACCTGTCTTCATGTGTCATATCTAATTCCACTCCCAACACACATTTCTTAGCTCTCCATTTTCACTTATTATACAAGTTTATATCTCCTGAATCTTGCTGACTGTGCTCTTGCTGCATGCTTCAGATGTGTGTCATAGTGAGACAAGTTGACTACACTGACTCTCTCAAGACTCGGCAGCTAGGGGCTGCTACTCTCACATAAATACAAGGCGTATGTCTTTTCGAATAGCTCTCCATTTCTACTTGTTACAAGTTCATCTCTCCTTAATCCTGCTGGCTGTGCTCTTGCCTCATGCTTCAGATGTGTGTCACAATGAGACAAACTGCTGTCTTTTTTTTTGTCTCACTCAGTGCCAAGATGGGCCATTTACACCATCTTTGCTGTCATTGTCTTGATGTTTTTGGTGTGTATTATATGCATCTGTGCGAAATGCTGCTGCAAGAGCAAGAAAAAGATCAAAAAGAAGCCGGACAATCAAATCAATCTACAAGGGGTGATTGGTTCCTCGACTACATCGCTAGTAAGTACTGGGAGTAGTAGTCGTCGTAGCTAGATCTTGGTGGGATAGCACAGAGCGTCTGCTCCATTCTATCCATTTATTTTTGTTTAGACTGGTTGCCATTGTGAAGAAGGAGTGAGGTAGAGGTGCAGCTTTAGCTCCTCATGTCTGTTAGGATGGGCCGCTGATTGAGGGATTGGTTGGCTGGCCGATGAATGTGATTGGCTGGTTCAAGGTATGACAGTGTTCTTGATGGGCAGGTCCAACATGGCTCGGATGATGCAGGCTACGGCTCAGCTAAAAACCGGGGGAGACTACTCTATTCTCTGGAATACAAGGCACAAGAGGTTAGAATGAACTTGATTAGTCTTTTGAACTTGTAACTTGATCAAAATACTGTAGCCACCACAAGCCATAGATCCAGAGTTCCCCTTTGATCACAGATTTAACAATATATTCATTATCACACATATAAAGATAAATGTCTTATTTTTCTAAATATCACTGAAGTAGAATTCAGTGTGTATTTATTTTTCTACCATACAGTGATATCGTGTTTTTCTGGAACCCTTATCTTCCCCTACTATCTTTGACTATGCTGCCATCTCTCATACCCTGCAGCTGACAGTGGGGCTGAAAGAGGCTGCAGCTCTGACAGCCATGGACCGGAGTGGCACCTCTGACCCCTATGTTAAAGTCTACATCACTCCCAACAAGTCAAAGACATTTGAGACTAAGGTCTACAGGAAAACCCTCAACCCTGTGTTCAATGAACACTTCACATTTAAGGTATTTGAAGGGTATTATACACATGTTATTATAGCAGTATTACCAGACAGTATACCAATTTGAGATGTTTTTAAACTGTTTTACATACCATACACAGTGTGAGTCTGTGTTTCTGCACCACTCTTGACTCGTGCCTGACTATCTTGTGTCCAGATTGACAAGGCTGAGCTCAATGAGTCCACCATAGTCATGAAAGTGTTCGACTTCGATAGATTCTCCAAACACGACATCATCGGGGAGCTGAGGCTGCAGCTCGGAATCATCGACTGGAACCATGTGATTGAAGAGTGGGAAGACCTGAGAGAACCCTCCAAGTTTGAGGTCAGGAGATTTACTTGATTTCTGGAACCAAATAGTGCAGGTCAAAAGTTTTTTTTCAAACAGCATTTGAATATCACAAAGTTGTTAAATCTAGCCATAGGCCTACTTTGCCTTGACATATATAGGCCCACATACTGAATTTCCACATGTGATTACAGGATGAAATTCTGGGGGAGATCTGCTTCTCGTTGCGCTATGTCCCCACCACTAACAAGCTGACTGTTGTCATCCTGGAAGCCAAGAACTTAAAGAGTATGGACAAAGGGGGCTCATCAGGTAGGTGGAAGCCTGGCTCTCTGAGAGGAAGACTGAGTGGTTGTTTTGCTGAAGAGGCTAGTTATGATTAGCCTGGAATCCAGACCTGTTTTGTGCTGACATTCCACTCCTTGTTCTCAGTCAGTGTCATGCAACAAACATGTAACACGGAGAAACAAAGAGTGGAATGTTACCACAAAACAGGTCTGGATTCCAGCCTAAGTTATTAATTAAACAAATAATATTCTGTTATTATTGAGGCCAGTTTCAATTATCACAAATAATAGGGCATTATTTGTGAGGCAGTGGATGCTCAAAATACTCTCTACTGTACTCATGAACACTGTAGATCCCTATGTAAAAGTGCAGCTTGCTCTGGACAAGAAGAAGTGGAAGAGAAAGAAGACATCTGTTAAAAAGTCCACACTGAATCCCTACTTCAACGAATCCTTTACGTTTGATGTGTCATTTGAACAAATTCAAGTAAGTATGATCTTATCTCAGAATATGGCTAAGATGAGGCCAGTTACAAGCTCAACAGCCTGCATGCTATGGAGCTCCAGAAAAGAGGCCATCTCTTTACATTATAATGTTATTTTGTTGGCAAAATAATTTAAACAAAAAGATTATGGGACTGACTGTTCTCTGCTGTCGCTCCCTCTAGAGGGTTCACCTGATGATTTCCGTGTGGGACCATGACAAGTTGAGCAGGAACGATGCCATAGGGAAGATTTTCCTGGGTTGTGATGCTGCAGGGAACCAGCTGAGGCACTGGGCAGACATGCTGTCCAATCCCCGTAGGCCTGTGGCTCAGTGGCACAACCTGCTTTCCAACGAACAAGTGGACTCCACCCTCGACCTCAAACACACAGTTAGGATCCCCTTCATCAATAAGAACTTTTGAGAAATCTTAGACTCGCTTGCCAGACTCATGGCACTCAAGTGGCTATGGGAAGAGGTTGGAGAAAATCCTCCTCAATGGCCCGACATAACCAGATTCCTCCTTCTACTTCACTAAGCTAATAGCAGCTTGGAGGCCCTAGCACTTTTAAACGCTGCAAAATACAGTGCCTTCAGAAAGTATTCACACCCCTTGACTTTTTATACATTTTGTTGTGTTACAGCCTGAATTTAAAATGGATTATATTGAGATTTTTACGTCACTGTCCTACACACAAGACCCTATAATATCCAAGTGGAATGATGTTTTTAGAAATATTTACAAAAAATATTTTTATGAAAAGCTGAAATGTTTTGAGTCAATAAGTATTGAACCCCTTTGTTATGGCGAGCCTAAATAAGTTCAGGAGTAAAAATGTGCTTAACAAGTCACATAATAAGTTGCATGGACTGTGCAATTATTGTGTTTAACATGATTTTTGAATGGCTACCTCATCTCTGTACCCCATACATACAATTATCTGTAAGTTCCCTCAGTCGATTAGTGAATTTCAAACACAGATTTAATCACAAAGACCAGGGAGGTTTTCCAATGCTTCTCAAAGAAGGGCACCTATTTGTAGATGAGTAAAAAATTTTTTTTTTAAATCAGACATTGAATATCCTTTTGAGCATGGTGAAATTACACTTTGGATGCTGTATTAATACACCCAGTCACTTCAAAGATACAGGCGTCCTTCCTAACTAAGGAAGAAAACTGCTCAGGGATTTCACCATGAGGCCAATGGTGATTTTAAAACAGTTACAGAGTTTAATGGCTGTGATAGGAGAAAACTGAGGATGGATCAACAACATTGTAGTTACTCCACAATACTAACCTTATTGACAGAGTGAAAAGAAGCAAACCTGTACAAAATAAGGCAATAAGGCACTAAAGTAAAACTGCAAAAAATGTGGCAAAGAAATTAACTGAATGTCCTGAATACAAAGCATTACGTTTTGGGGAAATCCAACATAACACATCACTGAGTACCACTCTTCATATTTTCAAGCATGGTGGTGGCTGCATCACGTTATTGGTATGCTTGTCATCGGCAAGGACTAGGGAGTTTTTTTGGGGATAAAAATAAATGGAATAGAGCTAAGCACAGGCAAAAGCCTAGACAGAAACCTGGTTCAGTCTGCTTTCCAACAGACACTGGGAGACAAATTCACCTTTCAGCAGGACAATAACTTAAAGCACAGTTGCTTACCAAGCCAACATTGAATGTTCCTGAGTGGTCTAGTTACAGTTTAGACTTAAATCAGGCTTGAAAATCTAAGTAATGGCTGTCTAGCAATGATCAACAACAAACTTGACAAAGCTTGAAACATTTTAAAAAGAATAATGTGCAAATATTGTACAATCCAGGTGTGAAAAGCTCTTAGAGATTTTCACAGAAAGACTCACATTTGTAATCTTAGCCAAATGTGATTATAACATGTATTGACTCGGGAGTGTGAATACTTATGTAAATGAAATATTTCTGCATTTCATTTTCAATACATTTGCTAAAAACATGTTTTCACTTTGTTATTTTGAGGTTTTTGTGTAGATGGTTGCAAAAGAAAATCTATGTAATCCATTTTGAATTCAGGCTGTAACACAACAAACTGTGGAATAAGTGAAGGGGTATGAATACTTTCTGAAGGCACTGTAAATGCTGCCATTTTTATAGACATTTCATGATAAACACATGATAATTTAGGAATAATAGAATTATAGAAGCTCAACTATTTTCTATGTAGTCCATTGTTTATTGGTTTTATCCTCAGTTTGAATAGCCTTACAGGCAAACTTGAACACTGCACATATGACTGGCATGTTCATAAAAAAGTAATTACAATTTGTCTCCGTTGTAGAACAACAAGTTATTCAACAAACACTGCCCCTATATGGAAATATTCTAAAACTCTTACTTGATGGTAATATGCAATAAATCCATGTATGGCTTCTAATTTCCCCAAAGCATCTGATTGAATGTGTCTGATTGAATCTCAGATGATGTGCCCTACCTTGAGTCAATTAACCTGAGTTCAGCAGCCTCCTCTCTCCCAGTTGACACAGGGTTGGTACAGTGGGAAATCAGGGAGCCACAGCAGTGTCAGCCTATAATACCTTTAGATTAACATGGATCCCTATGGGAGGGATAAAACAACAGAAGCAGAGCTTGGAGTCTGAGCCAGCGTTGTCAGCACCTACTGTGCACATGCTCATTACAGCTACCTAATTAGGAGCTATGTTTTGGACAGAGCACTGGAAGCACTGTGGCCACGACAAGACGGGATGTTGCTTACTGCTCTCACAGGTGGTCAGGTGTAACATATTGAATGGTATGAAATAAGTAAAGGAGTTTTTTCATGGCTTGAGTGCATGTTGTCAAACATACCCTTAATACAATAGTATTGCAACACATTTAGCAATATTGCAACAAATATGGAAGTTTGAGTATAACTTGGAAAGGTTTAGACTTTAAATCATGATACTTTGATTGAACTGGGTTCTAACCATGCTAGGTCAGTTATCATAGAGTGAAATTCAAAGAAGTGGCTATGCCTATAAGAGGAAATTAGAAGGATTCAAGGAAAATGTCTTCAATCTCCAATTAAATTGGGTTTTTATGGTTGTATTGGAAATTAAATGGACCTTCCCTCATTTCCAATTATAATTTTTCAATGGAAATCAATTAGATTTTCTCAGAATCCTCTTCATTTTTCCGGTGAATTGTTACTTCCTGGAAAGAGATGAATGGATGACCAGTGTGTGTGAGAGCAGAACTGCACGTGTTTCCAGAACATAAGGATCTGAGTGATGATCCAACAGCAGAGCCAAACCAAAGGTCATCGCTCACGCTGCTCTGTTTTTCGCCCACTCTGTCCTGTGACACAGGCTCTCCCGCTGGGTGACCTGGCCTGTGGTGAGCCTCCCAACGCTGGGCACAGTAACATCAAAGAGCCCCTGGGAACCATGGAATGTGCCTGTTCTGATCCTGACTACAGGCCTGATCAATAAACCATGGATAGCATACTCCCTGGTAGAGTTAGTGAGCCCACTCCCTGGTAGAGTTAGTAAGCACACTCCCTGGTAGAGTTAGTAAGCACACTCCATGGTAGAGTTAGTAAGCCCACTCCCTGGTAGAGTTAGTAAGCACACTCCATGGTACCAGACACATCACATGACACCAAGAGTCATTTAGCATGAGGCAAATGGGCAGAAAACAAGCAGATAATCTGTCAATGGGACTCCATCTAATTCATAATGTGGTTGTTAGTTCTCTCTAAGCATATTGTTTGAAGTGCTTCTGGAGTCATTGTTTGCGTAAAGACCCAAGCGTCACAAGCAGGTGTTGAATAATAGGTACAGAGGAGAGAGAAAGGCCTCGGAGAGGCAGGTGTCTTGGCAACAGGCAGGCAGGGCCTTCCCTTGCCGTCTCGCGGGGTTCTTATCGACACATATCTTGCACCTGAAAATTAAGAGCTCAGAAGCTTGAGGGGTTCTTTGAAATGTAAATGGCGCCCACCCACCTACAAATCTACCCCCCCCCCCCCCCCCCCCCACCCACCTACACACCTACCCACCCACTCTCTGGACGTTGTGTGTCTGTATATCCATGCATTTGTAAGTGTCCAACACTACACCAACACTTCATTCACACCGACACCACAAATGCCCTGGACATTTCACAATGGCACCTCAGTCATGATGTTTGTCAGTAAATGTTAAGTATGACACACTGCTGGACTGACTCCTCTGTCATCATGACTATGAGATATTCACCTTAAATTATAAACCTTTTGATGTTACCTATTGCATGATGCATATTAAATAGAAAGAGGCGTGTGCAGCTTACAATGCTGATATAGAAATTGCTATTGTAACGTTTTCAAGGACACAGTTACAACATCTGGCCTACTATCTCCCTATGAACCACCCTATCTAGTGAGTTCCCTATGTCCTCCATAGTCAGATGGGCTATGTCATTGAGATTCAACTATTCCTTCACTATGGGCCTATGTCATAGAGATAAAACTATTCTATCACTATGGGTCTATGTCACAGAGATAAAACTATTCTATCCATATGGGCCTATGTCATGGAGATAAAACTATTCCTTCACTATGGGCCTATGTCATAGATAAAACAACTATTCTATCACTATGGGCCTATGTCACAGAGATAAAACTATTCTATCCATATGGGCCTATGTCATGGAGATAAAACTATTCTATCACTATGGGTCTATGTCACAGAGATAAAACTATTCTATCCATATGGGTCTATGTCATGGAGATAAAACTATTCTATCCATATGGGTCTATGTCACAGAGATACAACTATTCTATCACTATGGGTCTATGTCACAGAGATAAAACTATTCTATCCATATGGGTCTATGTCATGGAGATACAACTATTCTATCACTATGGGCCTATGTCACAGAGATAAAACTATTCTATCTCTATGGGTCTATGTCACAGAGATAAAACTATTCTATCTCTATGGGTCTATGTCATAGAGAAAAAAGTATTCTATCACTATGGGTCTATGTCACAGAGATAAAAGTATTCTATCTCTATGGACTATGTGCTCAGCTGCTCTGTATGCAGCAGGGTGACATCATGTGACTAGCGTTTCCAGGATACCTGGAGTGCGGCTAAGCTGCCCAATTAAAGCTTGCCTTGAAAACCATTGCCTCATACAGTTTAAGTGATTGCTCTCGATGAGGGTTTGCTTCATGCAGATTGCAACCAGGGTATGACAAGAAGGATTATTTGTCAATTGAGAGACGACGAGAGAAAATCCAATAAAATCATAGGCTATCACTACACAAGGTGAGTGTTTAAACCTTTTTGAATGTGAATTAGGCATAAGCATCTTAGTATCCCAGATAGTTAGCCTACAAATGATTAAGGAACAATGTGGGATAATATGATGCTCTATGGTAATTTAATCTAATGATATAACCATTTGATTATTGAAGAATATAATAATTATATGAGCACACTCTATTGTTACACAACATTTAAGGTTGTTTTCTACTTTTTTTTTGTTATCTGAATTCTTTAAAAAAAAGTGTCATGGACTGTCAGTCCCTTGAATCGATTGCCCAGACGAATTTGAGAGTTGCATTTCTCCAGACCATTTTTACCAAACCATTGGGACTGGATCACTATCAGACCAAGATGTCAAGATTTATATTTTAATATTCCATCAAATCAATTGATGACATTTGATACGTCTAATGCAGGCAATATTTGTTCAATTTTGTTTTTTTGTATATTCAATACCATTTTTCCTTGACAGTTGTCAACACAGGGGCCACAACCGACCCAATTTACCGGGGGTGTATTTATTACGGAAACCGTTTACCGTTTAACAACCAAACGGAAGCAAACAGAGAAAATTGAACGAAATGGGGCGGGACCTATTTGATTTTGTCCAATAGGAACTCTCGTTGGCCTTTTCCTCTTGGAATGGACGGTTTTTGCAAAAAAAATAACAGACGAAACGTTTTGCAACAGAATCGGCATAATGATTACACCTCAGTAGAATTCCTAATCTCGTTATTGAGGTGATTTGTCTACGTGAGCTTCCGTACTGTTCATTCAGCTGAGAGCTGCAAAGAGCGAGTGGATGGGGGGTTTGTGCTATCTGGAATTTCTATCCATTTCATTCTTGTTGTATGGACATCTATGCAATAGTGTACTGTTTGTCTACATTATTTCGAATGGGCATTTATTGTGTGTGTGTCTTTTGCTGATTGGCAAGCATTCATTAAACAGCGACACTGCACCAACCTTTTCTGGCTAGCTAAATTTGCTAACAGTAGCTAGCTAACTAACGTTAGCAAGCTGTGTGCATACGGCATACCATAGCAGGCAGCAATATATAATGCAATACATTAATTTAGCAGAAATATGCTATGCTAAAAATGATTTGATTAGGCTCGGTTAGTCAATGCACGGCTTGGCACACGTCCACAGGAATCCTACCGCTAGCTGATTAACTGGCTGGTAAAAACAGCAGCGAGCCGATGGCCACCACCACAACATGAGTCAGATTAACGTTAGATGTCGGACTCTTTGAATGCTCTCTCTGCTGCTACTCCTCATCATTCATTTCAGTTCTCCGGCGGCAGAGGGAGATTCTCTACTATGACAATTGATATATTTAGTTACCTAGGCTGTGTTGATTGATGGTTACAGATTGTCAGTAGCCATTATCAACACAGATATCGGATAGCTTTGGAAAATGTTGAAACCCATGTTGATCATCAGAATCCTCAATTAATCTGTCTGTCTTGTTCATCAGGAGGCAGAAAATGGAAACCGTGGAAAAATGGAACAAATGCCTAATATCACCTAAATTGTTGGATAGAAAAGTATTTCCCAAACAAAATGGCAAGACAGGTACTTGTTCTTCATGGGTTGCACTTTTAGTAATGTACACATAAAACAATGTTGCTTAACAAGTCATCGTGTATGAATGAATGGTAAATGAAAATACAGAACTGAAAATATAAATGTTATTTCATTCACAGGCATGATTGTGAAGCATCTTCACAACACATTCAGACTTCAACATAGTTTGCAGATACAGTCCATCAGTCGCTCAGAATGTGCCACTGGTAAGAAAATATTTGTCCTGAAACCTAGTGCCCTTTTTTATTCTGGTAATATTTCAATGTTGACAATTTTTTTAAGCACTGCATCCTAAATGTTGGGGTTGGGTTTTTGATAATCTGTTTTGGCACTATGCATTAGCTACAGCATATACAGAGGGTCCATTCTTATCATAACTAATTACATTGTAACACAGGTAAATATTCACACTGCCTTTGTCAATCAGGGATATCTCAGTGTTAATGTTTAGCCCCTCAGCAAGCAACAATTGGTCTAATATGAAAGGCTCCATTTTCTAGTACAGGGTTTCCCCAAACTCGATCCTGGCCCCCTCCCCGGGTAAACAGTTTGGTTTTTGCCCGAGCGCTACACAGCTGCTTCAAATAATCAAAGCTTGATGATGAGTTGGTTATTTGAATCAGCTGTGCAGTGCTAGGGGGAAAACCAAAACGTTTACCTGGAGAGGGGACCAGGATCGAGTTTGGGAAACCCTGTACTAGTAGAACAGAAATGGCAACATTCACAGAGTGGTTGAGCTATTTATAAAACCACAGATGTGGCACTGTGACTATCCTTTTGCTTGTATGAGGCACTATGCTGTTGAGGCCTTTCTCGTAGTTTTAATTAAAATTGTAAATGAGAACTTGTTCTCAACTTGCCTACCTGGTTAAATAAAGGTGAAAAAAAAATACAAGTTCAAGAAACATTATAACAGCAAAGTTACAGAACTTGGCAAGGCCTAATCTCTGGATGTTTTCCTACCTGTATATGTAATTCAGGCTCCTGTCCAAATTTGATGATGAGTAGGAATGAGCACCACGAGCCTCGGCCTGTCCCTGTTGCCCTCACCCCCCAGCTTGTCCCAAGGGCCCACCGGCCCCTCTGCCTCTCAGTCTCCTCAGATAGCAATGGCCGCTTCAAAGCTCTGGAGACCCAAGAGTGGAAGAACAATCTCAAAGCCCAGGTATGTCTGTCTACTAGGCCTAAACTGGTGGGTTTCCCCATCAGTGACTACTGTTAGCTATGTGGGTGGCTGTAGTCCTTGCATTGTAACCAGGGGTTGGAACCAAAATTCTTTGCCCAGAACCACAATTTCTTTCTTTCCGTTCCACTGTTTCGACTAGCAAAATAAAGTTTTGAACCAGTTCGAACACCAAAAAAGAAACTGTTTATCGTTCCTTTTTGTTCCCTTTTAAACCACTGAAATCAAATTACTTCACCAATGAATAGAGCTGCTTGCTATGGAGCTGGCAAGCTATGTACGAACATGCATTGGACAGACAAGTTTAGCGAAGGGTATGACATGTGACTGACATTGGAATGTCTTTGAACTTCAGAGTTGGCTTAACTAACGTTGGACCAGAGCTAGCCATTGATTATGAGTTTTTTGAGAGCTAGACCAGAGCTAGCTAAAAAGCTAGCTATAGTGCAATTGGGAAGTATTCAGACCCCTTGACTTTTATCACATTTTGTTATGTTACAGCCTTATTCTAAAAATGTGTGAATTGTTTTTTCCCCTTATCAATCTATACACAATACCCCATAATGACAAAGCAAAATAGTTTTTTTATACATTTTTGCAAATTAATATAAACAATGAAAATAATATCACATTTACGTAAGTATTCAGACCCTTTAGTCAGTACTTTGTTGAAGCACCTTTGGCAGCGATTACAGCCTCGAGTCTTCTAGGGTATGACGCTGCAAGCTTCGCACACCTGTATTTGGTGAGTTACTTCCATTCTTCTCTGCAGATCCTCTTAAGCTCTGTCAGGTTAGATGGAGAGCGTCGCTGCACAGCTATTTTCAGTTCTCTAGAGATTTTGGATCAGGTTAATGTCCGGGCTCTGGCTGGGCCACTCAAAGACATTTAGAGACTTGTCCCGAAGCCACTCCAGCATTGTCTTGGCTGTGTGCTTAGGGTAGTTGTCCTGTTGGAAGGTGAACCTTCACCTCAGTCTGAGGTCCTGAGCACTCTGGGGCAGGTTTTCATCAAGGATCTCTCTGTGCTTTGCTCTGTTCATCTTTCCCTCGATCATGACTAGTCTCCCAGTTCCTGCCACTGAAAAACAACCCCACAGCATGATGCTGCCGACACCATGCTTCACTGTAGGGAGAGTGAAATGTTTCCTCCAGACGTGACGCTTGGCATTCAGGCCAAAGAGTTCCATCTTGGACCAGAGCATCTTGAGTCATTTCTTTGCCTTTTGACAAACTCCAAGAGGACTGTCCTGCCTTTTGCTGAGGAGTGGCTTCTGTCTGGCGACTCTACGATAAAGGCCTGATTGGTGGAGTGCTGCAGAGGTGGGAGAACCTTTTCAGAAGGACATCCATCTCCACAGAGTAACTCTAGAGCTCTGTCAGTGACCATCGGGTTGTTGGTCACCTCCCTGACCAAGGCCCTTCTCCCCCGATTGCTCAGTTTGGCGGCCAGCTCTAAGAAGAGTCTTGGTGGTTCCAAACTTCTTCCATGTAAGAATGATGGAGGCCACTGTGTTCTTGGGGACTTTCAATGCTGCAGACATGTTTTGGTAACTTCCCCAGATCTGTGCCTCGACACAATCCTGTCTCTGAGCTCTACGGACAATTCCTTTGACTTCATGGCTTGGTTTTTGCTCTGACATTCACTGTCAATTGATGGACCTTACATAGACAGGTGTGTGCCTTTCCAAATTATATCCAATCAATTGAATTTACCTCAGGTGGACTCCAAGTTGTAGAAACATCTCAAGGATGATCAGTAGAAACAGGATGGACCTGAGCTCAATTTTGAGTCTCATGGCAAAGGGTCTGAATACTTATGTAAATAAGTTATTTCTGTTTTATATTTGTAATCCATTTACAAAAATTTCCACAAACCTGTTTCCGCTTTGAATTTATGGTGTATTGTGTGTAGATTGAGGAGGAAAAACTATTATTTAATCAATTTTAGAGCAAGGCTGTAATGTAACAAGATGTAGAAAAAGTCAATGGGTCTGAATACTTCCCGACTGCACTGTACCAGAAATAAAATAAAATAACACGTCTTACACTTTCGTAGATAATAAATCCAATGTGAAACATGAAATCTATAGTGTCCTTAACTAGCATTAAAAAAGGTAATGCATTGTTCTCTACACTAAACAAAAATATAAATCCAACATGAAAAGTGTTGGTCCCATGTTTCATGGGCTGAAATAAAAGATCCCAGAACATTTCCATACACACAGTGCTTATTTCTCTCAAATTGTGTCCACAAATATCTTTACATCCATGTTCGTGAGCATTTCTCCATTGCCAAGGTAATCCATCCACCTGACAGGTGTGGCATATCAAGAAGCTGATTAAACAGCATGATCATTACGCAGGTGCACCTTGTGCTGGGGACAATAAAAGCCCACTCTAAAATGTGCTGTTTTGTCAGACAACACAATGCCACAAATGTCTCACGTTTTGAGGGAGTGTGTAATTGGGATGCTGACTGCAGGAATGTCCACCAGAGCTGTTGCCAGAGAATACAGTTTTAATTTCTCTACCATAATGTTGTTTTAGAGAGTTTGTCAGTACGTCCAACTGGCCTCACAACCCACGTGTAACCATGCCAGCCATGGACCTCCACATCAGGCTTCTTCACCTGCAGGATCGTCTGAAACCAGCCATCCGGACAGCTGATGAAACTGTGACCTGACTGCAGTTGGGTGTCGTAACCGACTTCAGTGGGCAAATGCTCACCTTCGATGGCCACTGGCACACTAAAGAAGTGTGCTCCTCACAGATAAATTCTGGTTTCAACTGTACTGGGAAGATGGCAGACAGCGTCTATATAGCATTGTGTTGGCGAGCGGTTGGCTGATAACAACGTAGTGAACAGAGTGCCCCATGGTGGCAGAGTGCCTGTATTCCAGCCATGTGAAATCCTTAGATCAGGGCCTAATGCATTTATTTAAATTGACTGATTTCGTTATGTACTGTAACTCAGTAAAATCTTTGAAATGGTTGCGTTTTATGTTTTTGTTCAGTGTAAAATCTCTCCCTAATTTCTGAATGACGCCTGTAACATCAGTAGCTACAATAGACTATGCTTCGGGGAAGGGTCAGATACCCTACACATGCACACACACTGGCAAAGATTTCCAGCTGGCAGGCAGACACTGGAATTAGTTTCTGACTTGACAGGGAGGGCTTTGCATAGGCACTTTTTTTTTTTTTTTTGTGGGACTGGGAATAAATGTCCAGAATGTTAAATAACGTTAACCGGTTCCCATGCTTTTTAAAAATAATGGCTCTGTTCCAGAACAATGTAGATCACATTTGTTGTCAGTTCTGGTTCTGTTCCTCTAAAATAAATTACCTTTTCGTTTCCAACCCCTCATTGTTACTAGTATTTTAATGTATTGCTGACATCCCAAAATGAATTTCTTTGAAAAAATCTGTGTCCTATCTTTTGGTATGGTGCCCTACTTCAGTATGCTTTGTGTGTGTGTGTGTTTGATGTTGTTTGTGTCTCACTTCAGATGGAGCAGGCCCACTGTGCAGGAGCAGCCAGCAGCACAGGCTCCCTGGAGAGGGCCTCATTGTTTTGTGCCTCTGGTTCCACCACAGCCTCCAGCTCTGGCCTATCCAGCCCTGTGGAGAACCTCACCAAGAGCAAGTCCTCCAGCCGCTTCTCCCTATTTTCCCCTCCCTGGAACAGTAGCTCAGAGTCCGATTCCAACCCCCCCTCCCGCTCCGGCTCCAAGAAGCTGCGTAACTACAGCATGAGAGCTGCCACAGGTCCGGCCGGGGTGGGGTCAGTGGGCAGGGCGGGTCCACCAGACACCCCAGACACGCCCAAACTGAACGTCCCGGAACACTTCCAGTACTCTGAGCCCGTCATCTCCAAGGTCACGGACTACATCTTCGTGGGCAACCTGAACGCAGCGTACAACGGGCGCACGCTGTGTCGCAACAACATTGACAGCATCATCGACATGAGCAGCATGCCAGGGGACTCCGGCCCAAGTCTCAGCCTTATCCCCTGCACCTGCTCCCGAGGAGCCCGCCACAGCTGGTCCCGCCTCAAGGTGGACATCTGTGATGTCCCAGACGCACTGGGCGAGGGAAGCCCCGCCCTGAAGCAGCACTGCTTCGAGGACATCAACGAGTGCATCGAGGCTTCCACGGAAAAAAGGAAACGAGTGCTGGTCCACTGCCGTGACGGGTACTCCCTGGCTCCGACCTGTATCATCCAGTACCTCATGGTGAAGCAGAATATGCGGCTGATCTCGGCCTACGAGCTGCTGAGGGCCAAGTACCCCGTTAACATCAGGGAGTGTCACCAGAATGTGCTGGTGAGCCTGGAGAGAGCTCTGCGGCCTGGAGGCAACGTGGACCCAGAGTGCTTCAAGCAGGCTATCTCAAGGAAAGTGGCCTGGACCTGACCTGGCTCCTCCCCCTCCACTCCCCTTTCCCTGTAGTTTGGCCCTCTTTATTTTTCTAATCTAACCGTGGCATTCAATGGATATTTTTCTATGGACAATTTTTGAAAGGCAGCTTTACTTTCTGTCATAGTCAACTGGATATGGAGATGTTGCCACTAACAGTGAGCTTCAAAAGTATTGGGACAGTGACACAGTTTTTTAATGTTTTGGCTCTACTTTTGGATTTGAAATGATACGATGACTGAGGTTAAAGTGCAGACTGTCAGCTTTCATTTTAGGGTGTTTTCATCCATATCTGGTGAACCATTGTAGAAGTGTTTAGAAACCATATTCTATTCTTATTTGCAATAAAAGTGACACTACACATTATTTACCATTCATTTCTATTGAGCACAAAATAATCTGAAACACCACCAAAGCAAATGCCTCTAACAAGTTTGTAGAGTCTCACAAGCTTGATGTAATCTTTGCGTGCTAGGAATATGGGACCAAATACTAAACTTTTGACCAGTTTAATGCAAATATAAGTGAATTTGTCCCAATACTTTTAGTACAGCACTTTTTGCACATGCCTTCTTAACGGTTCACCAGATATGGATGAAAATACCCTCAAATGAAAGCTGACAGTCTGAACTTTAACCTCCATCGTCTCATTTCAAATCCAAAGTGCTGGAGTACAGAGCCAAAACCACGACAAATGTCAGTCCCAATACTTTTGAAGCTCAATGTACTTGCAACACATCAAAATTCTTGTGAAAATGTAAATGCAAGTTGATGTATTTGTCCTCTTCTGAGCCTGTGAATTTGACTTTGTGATGTTTCTCCATAAGCGATTAGATGTTTTACTCTTTACATCTGCTAGATATGGAAACTGTTTCATTCTAGACAGTGACTTCAGGCTGAATAAGCCCTGTGCTACCTTGGTTTTATTGTGGTTGTGTTTTTATTTCAGGGGAATTTGAATGGGAGTTCTCAGGAGAACTAATGATGATGTCATTCCAATATAGCTGCAAACACTGCTGATCTAATCTGAAAGCTCTGTGTGAATAATGGAGGATGCCACTGCTCTCCTGGATCTACATCGGCCAACCACAGGAGCAGATCATTACTGTACTATATCAGCGACATGCAGGGGACTTTGCACATAGATTCCGATTTGTTGTTGTTGTAAATCCCTCCCTCACACCTCAATTGGTCTGTGACCCTCCTGCCACAGACAGACATAACAATGTGGTAGCCTCCTCAAGACATTTTCCATCATGGTTCAGAAGACCAGGTGGAAGACAATGATTTATCATAGATCATCCTCTATGAGGAAAACTAACTTACATGACGTTCCCTATCACTTTAACTCACCGTTGTAAACATTTGCTGTGCTACTTCTTGGAAACTGTGGCTTTGTAATTTCAGCTGTTGTGTATGCAATGAAAATGGATGGTCAGTATCTATCTCTCTGGAATGTCAGTATTAGTATATTAAAAATCAGACTGAATGGTGATTCAGTGTTGTACTACGGGAAATTCTATTGCACTACCTAAAAAGGTTCTCCAGGAATGCACAGTTTGATGGGTATTAGAAAGCTGACATGAATCTAAACACCAGTTAACTTTTTTATTGTCATTGTTCTGTGGTATGGAAATGTATTTTTACAATGATTGTTTTGAAGACTTTGTGCTCTAGTGTTCGATTCAGTTAATTTGGTCCCAATATTTTTCCCTTAAAGGGACAGTTTGTTCAAAAGTAATATTTCAATTATTTGACTTATCTTGGAAGTAATAGACCAGTAGTGACTACGTCTAGGATTAGGGTTTCATTATTTGACTTATCTTGGAGGTAGTCATAGACCAGTAGTGACTACGTCTAGGATTAGGGTTTCATTATTTTGCTTCAGCCACAACAGGCTAAATGTTAGCATTCTCTACCTCAACACAAGGGTTGAATGTTGCCCATCTTTAGAACTGTCTGAATTGCAAAATCAACTCAAATTAACATAACATTGGAAAGCAAAACTTTATATCCAGGGAGTTGTGTAGAGGCTCATATGATTTATAAAATAGTTACATTTCTGTAAAAAAATATAAAAAAAGATGGCTTGCTAAAGTAACTTATCATATTCATAAAATGCCACTGATCCAATGTTATTGTAGTATGATTATGATCATAAACCACTTTTATCTGACAGACTTAATATTAGAAATGCTTATTTTTGTCAGCAGTGGTTGTAGTACATGTTTGTTGTTCTGTGACCAGTATGGGTGGAATGGAAGCTTCAGTACATGAGTATGGTGCCTTTGCTTGAATTTGTCTTGTGCGACTGTACAGTGACACTTGCACACTTTGTATGCAGTTGTTGGGCGTTGATAAACATTTTTCTACTTTAAAATGTTGCCTATTGATGCTGTCAATGTTTTTAATTGGAATACACGACGTAAGGATCTTATGAAAGAATACAGTTATGTGAATTGGTTATTGCTGTAACATGTTTTGGTGGTCAGTGAGTGCACAGTCTTATGTACTATGCGAAATGTGGCTGTGACCATTCATCCATGATGTGATCAGGGTTACAGAATGACCCTAACTTTCCCAAAATTCCCAGGTGTTCCAGAAATCCTTTTTGGAGGATTCAGGATTTTCTGTGTATTTCCACCTGATTCCTGGAATCTACCAACTGGGATTTCTGGAAAACCTGGGAGTTTTTAAACCCTAGATGTGATGATTCAACATTTTGTGCACTTCTGCACGCCATACAATTTAGGCCATAGACGGATGTTTTAACATTTTCATGGTGAATATACTATATTTAAAAATAAACGGTTATAGAAGGTTTATTTGACCCTTGTGATGGTGTCTTTGGGTCGTCTCTCAACTTTGGCTTTAAAACGTGTTCTCAGGTGAGCTGTATGATGGCCCAGAATGTTTTGACTGAACTGTGTATGAAACCAGAATATGTGAAGCTACGCATTTCCTGTCGAGTTTTTGGTAGGTGTACATATTAAAAAAGACGTTACATCATTGCCATATGTATATTGTTTGACCGGATTATTCTGTATAGAAACGTAAACAAAGTTGAGTCTTTGTGTTCTCAGGGTTCTATTCATTAGTGTATACCATAAAAATATGTTTCTTATCAGCTCAGGTTCAGGTAGTCCATCCCCATTTCTGTCCGTTTTCTTCCATTTAATGTCTAGTGAATTTACACGAGGCTAATCTTGGATTCCCCACATCAATATCAGTCGTGATGTGAACAAGTGCACTCGGGGAGGGCGGAAAGGGTAGAGAATCATAGGAAAATGGGGGCTTCAAGGTTTGAGGTCGAGCATCAGGAAACTATTATTCTGCTCTCTGAAGAGGAGACACATACACACAAAATACCCTATGCAGAATAAGGAGCCAGGCTCCAGTTTTAAAATAATCAGCTTTAAACACACATTCGTGAAGAAATTACATCTTGACGACATCAGACATTCCTGCAGAGGGTGGGGGGGGGCTTTCTGACCCTGACCCCATCACAGTATTATTAGCCTTATTCCACACACAGAGCTAACACACTGCTGCTGTGGCCTGTCTGTCACCAGCCTCCATGACTTCTATGACCTGCACGACTTCAGCTTTCCCTTCCTTTATTCCATCGCCCTGCCCCTCTTCTGGCTCTCACTGGTCCTTAAGTACTACATATCCCCACAGTTTGCCTCTCTCCTCCCCTCCCATCTCCCCCATTCCCAGGCCGCTGTATTCACTTACCCACCTGTCCAACCCATTAGTGATGTGACGTCTGCATTAGAGCCTTTTTCATGCGATCGGGCATTTGATATCATTCCAACCCTTTGCCCATTGTAACACAGTGTTAGATTTAATGTAGTCTGGCTGTCTGGAAGAAACAGCTCTTCAGCTAACGTCATACTATGAATCATACCATACTGTATATGGCACTAAATTAAACATTCATATTCAGTGGCAGATATTACATATCATATTATTACTAAAACAAACATTCTTCTGTTTAGTATAAACACTTTTTCTCAGTGCTATGGTGACCGCCACCTCAACCTGATATGTTCTGGAAGAAATGCCAAAGCATGATGCTGGTATATATTGATTCTCCTCTAACACATCACCATTAACTGCTCACTGATTCTCTAAAGTAGCTTGCGCTGTGCTGTTGTTACTTCTGGTTAATTATACAAGTCCATTGGTCATTTTATGTACAGCTTCCTGAATAGTCTTCACTGTGCAGCCAAAACAAATTCCCTGGACCATTCTCACACCTGCTGCCTCCTTTACTTTCATCACTGAGCATTCCCTCGTTCTTTTCTTCAGCCTGCTCAAACTGGTGGTGGTGGTATCACACTGCCACTTCTCTGTAGAACTCTTTCTGAATGGTCATCTCCCTATCAAACGCACTAACAACCCTAGCCCTGTCTCTCAGTTCTTCACTCTTTCTGAAGCTAAAGTGGCAATCCGACTCACAGCAGTAAACCAAGCTACCCACAACTCATCAGACCACCACTTTCTTCTGTACTAAATAAGGCTGTTGTCTAAAGGAATTATCACATAACAATCACAATATCATCAGAGTAAGGTTATTTATAACGGAGGAGGTGGGAGTCAGATATAGTATTTCAGGTGCTTGCCTATTGGTCTGAGGATGAATCTACTTCCATAAACAGAAAGATGGGATTTCCTTGGCCATTGGGAATTGCAATATATACCATCTTATGATTCCATCTGCTGCTGTAGCCACTAGCCGGTCTCACCCAAAATCTGTCGCGCTCCTCTTCCTGCTCAGCTCCTAGGTGAGGACTGCTCTTCTTTCAGCCGGCTCTAGCTTGACTGCTCTGTGCTACTGGTGAATTGTTTGGATTTATTCAGTGGTCCATCTAGTTTCAAATGACTTTGTGCCGGTTTATGTATGGGTTCTATTTGAAGGATTTGGGACTTATTGCTTCTTTGTTTGGATGTGGTGGTTTCTGTGGTGGGTGTTGCCTATTAAAGCATTTTTCCTGGTTTTATGCAGTTTCAATGAGATATTGTCAATCCGTTTTTTTTTTTTTTACCTTTATTTAACCAGGCAAGTCAGTTAAGAACAAATTCTTATTTTCAATGACGGCCTGGGAACAGTGGGTTAACTGCCTGTTCAGGGGCAGAACGACAGATTTGTACCTTGTCAGCTTGGGGGTTTGAACTCGCAACCTTCCGGTTACTAGTCCAACGCTCTAACCACTAGGCTACGCTGCCGCCCCCGTTGATGATTAGTGTAGGTTTTTATGGAAGTACAATGCAAACATTTGTGAAGGAGACATTATCCAGCACTTTCTACATTATACAAGGACAATGTAGGTTGTTCTAGACCTAGATGCTGTTTATGTGGGCTGTTTGAAATTACTAGACACCTTTAACTGATGGATGTGAAATGCGATACCCCCAGTGTTTATCTTGGTGTCAACGCAAACAATTTTTCACTATATAACACAGATGAGGATTTGGCTGGAATATAATCTCAAACCCGGAGGATGTTATGTTGGTTGTGGAGATGGGAAGGCAGGTTGCCGAATTGGATCATAAAGTAGATCATAGAGTGTTATACCAGGCTATCACTGAGGTAATATCAAGGGTAATGTGATGAAGTGATTGTCAGGGTTTCTAAACGTGTCTTTCTTTGTAGTCCTACATTTTATATCAATGTTTAATGAAGTGTGGCATTACACATCACATTTTAGATCAGAATTTAACACCCACAGTGTTAAATGTTACACTTATAAATGATATGTGACCCACCAAAATAGTGTAAAACTAACACTTGGTTCCCTAACACCATTTATTAGAGTTGATGCTGTTATACTTTCTCCGTGTTAGGGAATTACACATGTAGTGTTACAGTATTTGGGGGAGGGGGTTGTTTTAACACTGTAGGGTGTAATGCCATGTTTGCATATTTTCCAGCATGCCTTTCAAATCAAATGTATTTATAAAGCCCTTCTTACATCAGCTGATATCTCAAAGTGCTGTACAGAAACCCAGCCTAAAACCCCAAACAGAAAGCAATGCAGGTGTAGAAGCACGGGGGCTAGGAAAAACTCCCTAGAAAGGCCAGATCCTAGGAAGAAACCTAGAGAGGAACCAGGCTATGAGGGGTGGCCAGTCCTCTTCTGGCTGTGCCGGGTGGAGATTAAAACATAACATGGCCAAGATGTTCAAATGTTCATAGATGACCAGCAGGGTCAAATAATAATAATCACATTGGTTGTCGAGGGTGCAACAGGTCAGCACCTCAGGAGTAAATGTCAGCTGGCTTTTCATAGCCGATCATTCAGAGTATCTCTACCGCTCCTGCTGTCTCTAGAGAGTTGAAAACAGCAGGTCTTGGACAGGTAGCACGTCCGGTGAACAGGTCAGGGTTCCATAGCCGCAGGCAGAACAGTTGAAACTGGAGCAGCAGCACGGCCAGGTGGACTGGGGACAGCAAGGAGTCATCAGGCCAGGTAGTCCTGGGGCATGGTCCTAGGGCTCAGGTCCTCCGAGAGAGAGAAAGAAAGAAATAATTAGAGAGAGCATACTTAAATTCACACAGGACACCGGGTAAGACAGGAGAAATATTCCAGATATAACAGACTGACCCTAGCCCCCCGACACATAAACTATTGATTTCAATTTAATGTAAGCGATACCTACCCATGACTGTATTTGTAAGTGACAGATTCATGGTAGTTGCATTCAATAACTTTTAGCCCTGAAATGACCTCCTAAGTGAATGTGTTTACATTTAAAGTAAAGCCTTTATGACCATATATTATACATTTTGTAAGGCCTTTAGTTATGGCCTAGTTATCCTCGACATTGTGGTATGAAAATGCTTGCACATCAGTCACAATACACTGCTTTGTGAAGTGATTAGTAATTCCTATCGGAATCCAGCCAGATGGAGGAAATCCAACAATTTGAATATTTTATCACTCACAACCTGCAATGTAAGTCATTTATCTTTGATATAGTTTAAGATAAATCAATCAATGTGCATGCAGACACAGATATTAAAACAAACTTTTGCTAACAATCAATCTGGAACAAAGCTTGTTAGGAAATATGATAATGAATACCCCTCCCACTTGCTTTTCAATCAGAGAATTAACAGAAATGTCACTAGCAAACATAGTCATGGGTGGTACCTCTAAAATACACTTGAAATGCACCCTGGGAAACACATATGCAAATAAGACTTTACACCCTGCCTACAGTGTTAAAACAACACCCAAAAACCAGTTACTGTAACACCATAAGTGCTAATTCCCTAACGCTGAGAAAGCATCAACTGTAATAAAGTGTTAATTTAAATTGGAATTTGCAATACCCATAGTGTTAGGGACCCTAAACTCTTGAGGTGTTAGTTTATCAACACTTTGAAAAGTGTTAGTTTAACACTATTTTGGTAGGCCACGTATAATGACTAAGAAGGTGCTCAATTTAACACTGTGTTAAACACACACAATTTAACACAGTGTCCATGGTGCTATCTGCCAAAGATAAAGATTCAAAGCCACATCTCATTCTTTATGAAAGCACTGGGATTATCAATTTACAATACATTTTTTACAAGAGATATAGGTTCAAAAGATTTATCCAGAAGCTTTTATTTTGGTGTTTGACAGGTCTTCTAACCATAAAAGGGCAATCTGTGATTGGTACATCCATTTTTTTTACTTTTAAATTAAAGATATATAGCTGTTTTTTAATTTGAAAGTGATTACATTTCTCCAGCCCCATCCCACCGCTGTTTACCAAAACAGTGTTAGGGTGGCCACTTTATTAATGTTTGAATCCCCGATTGCCCCTTTAAACAGTCAAAGCTCTATTGAAGTGCTGGATCAAGTGGACTTTTCCAGGCAGATGAGCCCTTATTTCAGATGTGATGGTGTAACATCTCTGCCATCTCAGGGATATTCTAGAGGGTAGGCTGGGCATCAACAGAGGTGGTATCAGGTTGTTGATAATCTCCCAGCCTTCCATTATGGAGCTACTCAAGGAGAACAGCTGGCCTTCATATTCTTAGACTCATTTAGACCCTGCTGCTTTTCCAGGGCCAAATGGCCCTCACTTGTGTTGGGAGGCTATAGTGTTTCCTCTCAGCCCTCACGTGTGTTGGTAGGCTATAGTGTTCCCCCTCAGTGGAACAATTATGCATGACTGCCCTATATAAGGAACTTCCATGGTGATTAAACTCAGCATGACTTCTGATTGATCCTCCTTGAGAGATTCCTGGAGAGATTCATTGGTACATCTGTTTAGATTAGGTGAACAAAATAGTATCTAATTATATCCACCTAAATTCCATCAATGTTCGTCTGAAAAAGAAATAGAAAATACATCAACGAATTGATAGTTTGATAATCAACATACTCAACATTAGAACATGTCAACAGTTCTGACATTTGACCATTGTAGTTGCAGTATACATCACATACATTTACATAGTTGTGAATTGTGTTCTTATTCTTTGCCACTGTAAAACAAAGCCATGCAGTTGATAACAGAAAGTACACAGAAAAATAAATATGTTTTCCACTTGCAATTTGTAAACAGGACAAATTTTTGCAGCCTTAAGAAAATATTTAACTGACATGACAGGCGATTGGCAATGCAGTAAATGTATTTCTTTTAATTAGTTTGAAATTTATATGAAATAATGACCTCTTTTTTCACAGAGTGTGAAATCAAACAAACGCCAAGATGTCGGAGTGAGTCATTTATACATTGATCACATCTCATATTTTTGGATGTCGATGTGTAATACATGAAAATGAACATGATATTTTCTCTCACCTTTTCATCATTTTATCTCTTCAGGAAAAAGATGTCTTCGAGTCGGAGGCATTACCTGAAGGTAAACACTTTCAAATATCGGATCTTAATTTGATACTTGTCAACAACTATCAATACAAGGAGAATAGAGGGGAACACAAGTATACAATATCTCAAGGTTCATGTTTTACACGAAATGTCCTAATTCTGTTATAGCTGGGCTTTTCACACGTGTAACCTGCATGCCTCATTGTCTCCCAGAGCTTGATGCTCTCCATTGCTAAAGGCTTACTGGAAGACGAGGCAAAGGAGAACGAGCAAGAGAGAATAAGATGGATGGCGGAGAACTGCCCTCCCCTGTCCCTGCCAGGGGGTACTCAACAGTTACAGGTAAACCAAACAAACAATCAATCAAAGCATTACTACATAATCCCACAATGTAAAGTGGTAGTTCACTCAACAATCAACATTTGGTCAAACCCCAAATCAATGTAAAATATATGCCTTCATATATATGATGATTACATCATTATTTACTGTATTCAAATGTATTGAATAAAGTGTTCACTATTGTTATTATGATTATTGTTATGAATAGTAGTAGTAGTACTAGTTGTAGTAGTCATAGTAACAGTAGCAGTAGTAGTAGCACTAATATAAGTAGCAGAAGTACTGCAGTAGTAGTAGCAGTAGTAGTAGTAGTAGTAGTAGTAGTAGTAGTAATAGTAGTAGTACCAGCAGCAGCAGTAGTAGCAGAAGCAGTAGTAGTAGTAGTAGCAGTAGTAGCAGCAGTAGTAACAGTAGTAGTAGAAGTAGTAGCAGCAGTAATACTAGCAGTAGTAGCAATAGTAGTTGCAATAGTAGTAGCAGCAGTAGTAGTGATGGTAGTATATATTTGTTTTATTGGTATAATGATGATGATGATTATTATTATTAATGCTTGATTTTTATTGATATCACCTCAGGAGTTCTTGAAAGAGCTGCATCATAAGATTGACGTGATAGATGAGGAGAGATATGACCTGGAGAGCAAAGTGAACAAAGCCACTAAGGAGGTATACTGTATTCACTTTACCTCACACCAACTGAAACTTGGAATGCATTCCATGAGTAATTATGTGGTGCCAGTTAGATCAATGTTGTTGTTCTCCTCTTCTTCCATTGGTCAGATTGAAGATTTGAACATTAAAGTTATTGACTTGAAGGGCAAGTTCAAGAAGCCAACTTTGAGGAAAGTGCGTATGTCTGCTGATGCTATGCTCCAGGCTCTGCTGGGCTCCAAGCACAAGGTGTCCATGGATCTGAGATCCAACCTGAAACAAGTGAAGAAGGAGGTCAAAGAGGAGGTGGGTAACTGTTCAGTAAAATAGAATATTGTAGAGATGTCACCTTGGGTAATCTCTCGTGGATAGATGCACATAACATAGATGGTGGTAGTATCTGGTGACAGACTGTGCGATGCGACGACTAACAACTTTGTTGCAAGACTCAGATTTTTCATCACTGATCATTTGAATAAATCCCAATTTCGCAGGTGCTCGCATATTTCAAATTTCAGAAGGGGAGGGGACATTTGGCCCATAGACTTGTACAAAACTGGCTGAGAGTTTCTGTTTAGAGGGGTAGAGACTTCACGAGTCTCCTTAGTACAAAGTACATTTTATAACACGTCTCCCCCCAGGACTTAATCCAGCATCAATTTCACAAGATTTGTTCTGTCCGAGATTAGCCATTGGCAGACATTGTTATTGTCCAACCTGAGGCCTTGTTAATCTACTCTAAGAGGTGAAATGAATTCACACATAGATAAGCAGAGCGCACCCATGTTATAAGGCTGTTCGAGTTGATGTTATTTTCATAGCTTTGGGTTCTTGGGTCATCTACAGTTATACAACTTCTGCCAAACAACTGCTCCACTCCGACATGACGACATGTTGTTTGGCTTCAGCACTCAAATATCTCAAGGTTATAATTTACTGAATTTTTAACCCTGAACCTTTGACTATGTTGCTATTGCAGGATAAGGAACTGCGTAATGTTGGAGACTGGCGTCAGAACATTGAAGACAAGTCCGGAATGGACGGGAGGAAGAAGATGTTTGAGTCCGAGGTTTAATTTAGTCTATCATTTCCCTGTATAGATCCCGCTAAGCAACACAAAACTCTCTCTTTTTTGAACATTTCTCTTATTGAGCACTATGGTATCATTTGAACCAGTGTATGTGTGTAAAACTAAAGGACAATTAAATGTTTCGAGTGGAGCAGTAACGTGCGTTAATAAATGCTTTTCAGATTGTCACAATTTCTTGTACCTGTGTGATCAGATCTATGTTTTGTCTCTGTCTTGTCGAAATGTACCTCTAGTCTAGAACATGTGTTATGTTTGTTAGTTCAAATATATATGACAAACATATTTTCTGCCAGTTTTTATCTTCTTTTGTTTTTCCTGATGTATCAATAGACACAATTTCCTTATTTTAACGATTGTCGTCTTCTTCTGATGAGGAGTAAGAGAGGTCGGACCAATTTGCAGCGTGGTAAGTGTCCATTTTAATAAGACAAACTGAACACTACAAAAGTACAAAGTAACAAAGTGAAACAAACGAAACGGTCCTGTGTGGTAACAAACACTAACACGGAAAATAATCACCCACCACTCAAAAGTGAAACCAGGCTACCTAAATATGGTTCTCAATCAGGGGCAGCTGTTTATCGTTGTCCCTGATTGAGAACCATATTTAGGTAGCCTGGTTTCACTTTTGAGTGGTGGGTGATTATTTTCCGTGTTAGTGTTTGTTACCACACAGGACCGTTTCGTTTGTTTCACTTTGTTACTTTGTACTTTTGTAGTGTTCAGTTTGTCTTATTAAAATGGACACTTACCACGCTGCAAATTGGTCCGACCTCTCTTACTCCTCATAAGAAGAAGACGACGATTGTTACAGAATCACCCACCACCAAAGGACCAAGCAGCGTGGTAAGGAGCAGCACTATCTGGAGGAGGTTACAACATGGGACGAAATAGAAAGGAGGTCGGTCGACTCAGGGATAGTGCCGGAGCCCGGCTGGGATTCTCTGGAACAATGTGAGGAGGGATACAGGAGAATGGAGTTGGCATGGGGGTCAAGGAAGCCCGAGAGGCAGCCCCAAAAAACAGGGAGTGTGGCTAAGTCAGTTAGGAGACCTGCGCCAACTCCTCGTGCTTACCGTGGAGAGAGGTGGACCGGGCAGGCACCGTGTTATGCCGTGAGGCGCACGGTGTCCCCGGTGCGCAGGCATAGCCCTGTGCGGTACATAGCAGCGCCTCGTATTGGCCGGACTAGAGTGGGCATCGAGCCAGGTGCCATGAAGCCGGCTCAGCGCATCTGGTCTCCAGTGCGTCTCCTTGGGCCGGGGTACATGGCACCTGCCCTTCGCATGGTGTCCCCGGTTCGCTAGCACAGCCCAGTGCGGGCTATTCCACCTTGCCGCATTGGCCTGGCTACGGGGCGCATTCAGCCAGGTAGGGTTGGGCAGGCTCGGTGCTCGAGAGCTCCAGTGCGCCTTCACGGTCCAGTCTATCCGGTGCCATCTCCACGCACCAGCCCTCCGGTGGCAGCCCCCCACACCAGGCTGTCTCTCCGTCTCCTCCCTACAGGTGCTCCCGCCTGTCCAGTGCTGCCAGAGTCTTCCTCATGCCCAGCGCTGCCAGAGTCTCCCGTCTGTCCTGAGCTGCCAGAACCATCCGTCTGTCCTGAGCTGCCAGAGTCGCCCGTCTGTCCTCAGCTGCCAGAGTCGCCCATCAGTCAGGAGTTGCCAGAGTCGCCCGTCAGTCAGGAGCTGCCAGAGCCGTCCGTCAGCCAGGAGCTGCCAGAGTCGCCCGTCAGTCAGGAGCTGCCCTAGTCGCCCGTCAGTCAGGAGCTGCCAGAGCCGCCCGTCAGTCAGGAGCTGCCAGAGCCGTCCGTCAGTCAGGAGCTGCCCTAGTCGCCCGTCAGTCAGGAGCTGCCAGAGCCGCCCGTCAGTCAGGAGCTGTCAGAGCCGCCCGTCAGTCAGGAGCTGCCAGAGCCGCCCGTCAGTCAGGAGCTGCCAGAGCCGTCCGTCAGTCAGGAGCTGCCAGAGCCGTCCGTCAGCCAGGAGCTGCCAGAGGCGGACAAGGACTATGGTGGAGTGGAGGACTATGGTGGAGTCCACGTCCCGTGCCAGAGCCGCCACCGAGACCCTCCCCAATAGGTTCAGGTTTTGCGGCCGGAGTCCGCACCTTTGGGGGGGGGGGGGGGGGGGGGGAGGGTACTGTCACGTTCTGACCTTAGTTCTTTTGTTATGTCTTGGTTTTAGTATGGTCAGGGCGTGAGTTAGGTGGGTTGTCTATGTTCGTTTTTTTATGATTTGCTATTTCTGTGTTTGGCCTGGTATGGTTCTCAATCAGAGGCAGCTGTCAATCGTTGTCCCTGATTGAGGACCATATTTAGGGAGCCTGTTTTCTATTGTGTTTCGTGGGTGATTGTTTTCTGTTGTGTGTCTGCACCAACAAGAACTGTTTTCGGTCGTTTCTCTTTGTTATTTTTGTTATTTCCGTGTTCATTTTAATAAATATGGACACATACCACGCTGCACCTTGGTCCTCACCTTCTTCCACCAACAACGGCCATTGCACTTACAGTACATGTAAGCCTGACTAGACTGTGCAGTATGATAGGCACAGTGGTATCACGTGATATGGAGTGAAGTGCCACCAATGTCTATCACTCTAGAATCATATTCACAAGTCCTCTAGAGGAATTGCCAGCCAGTGATTTACAACCTGACTGACAGATATAATGCGACCTGACCACATTAAATCTTCAGTAATAGCACATTCTGACCTTACCCACTGGGCATGGACGTCAATTCAACGTCTATTCCACGTTGGTTCAACGTAATTTCATTGAAACATTGTTGATTCAGCCAGTGTGTGCCCAGTGGGTAGAGGTTTGGCTAATTGTATGTTCTGGTTTGCAAGAGGTACAGTATCAGTTGATAGTAAACAGTATTTAAGAAACAAGCAGAGCACTATTGGTTGTTGCCTGGGTAACCACTTATTAGATATAAAGAGATGTTGTCAGGTGGTGCAGCTGTGGAGGGTGGGAGTGAAGAAGAGAAGAACTCTTCTTGGGAAGTGGGGTAAGTGAGGCGAGCCGCAAGGCAGGCCTACTGCCTGGCCATGGCTCTGTTAATTGATTAAATATGTGAGAACTGATTACAAATGTTAGTAATTAGGTAGCATTGATGGATGGTTTCAAGTAGCACTCAAGATGTTTCCAGTTTCATTCTTTCATCCACAGTGAAAAGTTGAGTTAGTAGAGAAAAAGATATCCATGAACCATCCTTGTCCATCTTACTTGTCTTTCAGTGGGAGATCTGACAGTGACAGAACTGTCATCAGGTCCTTTGGGCGCCTCAGAAGCCACGGACATAAATCTCAGACACATGATGCCTCCGAGGTACTACCAGTTCAATAGTTTGCCATCCTTTTACGATAAACATCATGGGTGCCAGTTGCATGTCTGGCCTTCTGAAAATGTGTGAATTATAGCATTCTCTATTACTGTTGGTGTGAGTGGCCTTTAAAGTTCTGAGTACTGGCCATGCATGCTCCTTATGGGTGATGGCATATGCTAAATAAAAGATGATGAAATAAGAACAACCATCTTGAAGGACGTGTTATTTATACTAGAGCCGCTGGGGGAGGGGAGGGAACAGGGAAACACCGTACTGTATTTCATGACCTTGTCAGCCCATTGGTTTGGTCTGTAATCCGCTTCCATAAAGAGAAATGGAGGATTATAGTGAGGGATCAGAAAATGCAATATATACCTTCTTAACACTTGAGCTGCCTGCGATCAGTCAGTCAGTTGGGGATCTCTTAACAAGCCTGTGCTGCTCTCTTTAGTCCCGAGGTGAGAACCAACGTTTACAGTATGTCTGTCTGTCCTGTACTTCTAACTAGTTAGACACTATTTGAAGGAGAGAAGATTTATTAAGATTTTACTCAGGTTTTAGTTTTTGGAGAAACTACATTTTTTCTAGCTATGATATACAGAAGCAGTGCGGTCTTTGCGCTAACTTATTCATGAGAAATTGCAGAATTATAGTGATATGCCTATTTAATGTCAATACTTGGCTGTTGGTTGAGGAAAAGAAGATAGTTTTATAAAGATTTCAGCATGTGAAATGCATTTTAGTATTTGTATTGCACTGTAGCTAATCATTCATTTGTATTTGGTTGGTATTGTTGGCTCTAGTCCAAGAGTGTTAAATGTCTTTCCTGTAGTCATAAACTGATGTGTTTGGATTGTTGCTTTATGTAGTAATGCTCTTTTTATATGACATCTTATCCTTATTCAAATATATTTAATGTCTGTCACTAATGTTTAAATGACTGAAATTATATATCATTTTAAAAATATTAACACCAAAGTTTAAAAAATCATAACTGAATTACTTGGTTTATTTCAATACATTTTATTGATATTTTACTTGTTTAGTACAGTATTTCATGATTTATTTTGTCGGTGTATCTTAATTTGTAAACTTTCAATAGTAGTATTTGCATAAGAAAATGTTCTCAGGTACAAGTAGTGTTTTGAATATGTTTAGTGAGCATCTGTGCGGTGGTAAATGATAGATCTAAATGGACTCATGATGTGACATGCAGAAGGGTACACCACCACAAGACATAAATCTGAAAGCGATCGTCAAATGTTTTCCTTCCTCTCAACACCATATTTTAAACATACCTACACAGCCTGTTACAACGTTATAGACATCTCTGATACATCACCTAATTGGCAATCTGGACAAATATATATATATATATATATATATATATATATATATATATATATATACAGTACCAGTGAAGAGTTCGGACACACCTATAAATTCAAGTGTTTTTATTTATTTTGACTATTTACATTGTATAATAATATTGAAGACATCAAAACTATGAAATAACACATAAACACATATGGAATCATGTAGTAACCAAAAAAGTGTTTAACATATCAAAATGTATGTTATATTTTGGATTCTTCAAAGTAGCCACCCTTTGCCTTGATGACAGATTTGCACACTCTTGGCATTCTCTCAACCAGCTTCACCTGGAATGCTTTTCCAACAGTCTTGAAGGAGTTCCCACATGCTGAGCACTTGTTGTCAGCTTATCCTTCACTCTGCGGTCCAGCTCATCCCAAACCATCTCAATTAGGTTGAGGTGGGGTGACTGTGGAGGCCAGGTCATCTAATGCAGCACTCCATCACTCTCATTCTTGGCCAAATAGCCCTTACACAGCCTGGATGTGTGTTGGGTCATTGTCCTGTTGAAAACAAATGATAGTCCCACCACTGCAGAATGCCGTGGTAGCCATGCTGGTTAAGTGTGCCTTGAATTCTAAATAAGTGTCACCAGCAAAGCACACCCACAACATCACACCTCTTCCTCCATGCTTCACAGTGGGAACCACACATGATCATCCGTTCACCTACTCTGCGTCTCACAAAGACACGGCGGTTGCAGGCAAAAATCTCAAATTTGGACTCCTCAGACCAAAGGACAGATTTCCACCAGTCTAATGGCCATTGCTCGTGTTTCTTGGCCCAAGCAAGTCTCTTCTTATTATTGGTGTCCTTTAGTAGTGGTTTCTTTGCAGCAATTTGACCATGAATGCCTGATTCACACAGTCTCCTTTGAACAGTTGATGTTGAGATGTGTCTGTTACTTGAACTCTGTGAAGCATTTATTTGGGATGCAATCTGAAGTGCAGTTAACTCTCATGAACGTATCCTCTGCAGTAGAGGTAACTCTGGGTCTTCCTTTCCTGTGGCGGTCCTCATGAGAGCTAGTTTCCTCATAGAGCTTGATGGTTTTTGAAACTGCACTTGAAGAAACGTTCAAAGTTCTTGAAATGTTCAGTATTGACTGACCTTAATGTCTTAAAGTAATGATGGACTGTCGTTTCTCTTTGCTTATTTGAGCTGTTCTTGCCATAATATGGACTTGGTGTTTTACCAAATAGGCTATATCACCTATACCTATTCACAACACAACTGTTTGGTTCAAATGCATTAAGAAGGAAATAAATTCCACAATTTAACTTTCAACTAGGCACACCTGTTAATTGAAATGCATACCAGGTGACTGACTACCTCATGAAGCTGGTTGAGAGAATGCCAAGAGTATGCAAAGCTGTCATCAAGGCAAAGCGTGGCTTCTTTGAAGAATCTCAAATATGAAATATATTTTGATTTGTTGAACACATTTTTTTTGAAGAATCTCAAATATAAAATATATTTTCATTTGTTTAACACTTTTTTCGTTACTGTATGATTCCATATGTGTTATTTCATAGCTTTGATGTCTTCACTACTATTCTACAGTGTAGAAAATAGTAACAATTATTTGTACTATTTTCTACATCTACAATACATACATACATACATACATACATACATACACTATTGTTCTAAGGTTTGGGGTCACTTAGAAATGTCCTTGTTTTTGAAAGAAAATATGTGTACTACTCCCTTCACAGAACAGCGCAAACTGGCTCTGAGCAGAATGGAAAGTGCACCGGAGCCTCCCACTCCTCTTTCTATTCTGGTTAGAGCCAGTTTGCGCTGTTCTGTGAAGGGAGTAGTACACAGTGTTGTACGAGATCTTCAGCTTCTTGGCAATTTCTCACATGGAATAGCCTTCATTTCTCAGAACAAGAATAGACTGACGAGTTTCAGAAGAAAGTGCTTTGTTTCTGGCCATTTTGAGCCTGTAATCGAACCCACAAATGCCGATTCTCCAGATACTCAACTAGTATAAAGAAGGCCAGTTTGATTGCTTCTTTAATCAGAACAACAGATTTCAGCTGTGCTAACATAATTGCAAAAGGGTTTTCCAATGATCAATTATCATTTTAAAATGATAAACTTGGATTAGCTAACACAATGTGCCATTTGAACCCAGGAGTGATGGTTGCTGATAATGGGCCTCTGTATGCCTATGTAGATATTCCATAAAAAATCTGCCATTTCCAGCTACAATAGTCATTTACAACATTATCAATGTCTACACAGTATTTCAGATTAATTTGATATTATTTTAATGGAAATTTGATTTTCTTTCAAAAACAAGGACATTTCCAAGTGACCCCAAACTTTTGAACGGTGGTGTATATTCAGTGTAGTTAATCATGGAGAATGGAGACAGTTGATGAGTACAATGAACCGACCTGATGGAGCAGCAGCAGTTATTTTTGAGACAAGGCCTAATGTCTTGGTCATCTAAGGGATGTTCTGGAAGGCAATGGCAGGGCTGGTGGCAGGGCTGGCACCACCAGCTGCGGTGTTGGGTTACTGTGACCTCTCGGAGACAAGCCTACAATAACACAGAGCCATTTTAGACAAGATCTGGGCCCAATTTAGATCTCCTCAACACAAGATAACTTCCCCATCTCCAGGGAAACGATACTCAGAGCCCAGACCAAAGATTTGGAGTCGACTGAGTTTAAGGAATTTGGAATGTATTCTTATCACTTGTCTCAATTACAAGAGCAAGTAAGAAGACCGTTGTAAATCATAGCTGCATGCCATGGCCCCCGTTGGAAGTAGGGCAGAACAGGGATAATTGTAAAAAGGGACAGATTCAATAACACAAATTCGAAATAGCCTAGAGTACTCTTATTCAATGTGCTTAAAAAATATATACTTTTTCAGATTTTGATTTTGACTACTTTTTTGTATTGACTGGTCTAGCATTCTCAATGTACCTTATCCTATATAATACTATCAGTAATCTTACTGGTGTAGTTTTGTAATTGGTATAGTTGAGGATATACCAGTATTGTTGGTAAAGTGTTAGCTGTTATGAGTACATAATTCATGATTACTATTGTTTTGCATTTCTAGGAAGTGACGACACAAAACAGCCAAGATGGCTGAGTAAGTATAGGCCAATACATTGTCTACATGGTGTGTTTCAAGTGTTTAGGTAGTTGTACTTAACCTGACTTTCTTTCCTTGGTCCAATAGCAAGAAAGGCAACGTGTCCTCAAGCCGTAAGCACACTCTGAAGGTAAGGAATCCCACACAGCCATTCCTTTAATGTTTTACGTAGAATAAAACATTTAATAATGTATACAAATCACAATATAACATACTTTTAAAAAGTAGTAAAACAAAGGGAGATATAGGTCAATTATCTGTCAACTGTCATAATTTGTCTCCAGAGTTGTATGCTGGCACTTGCTAAGGATTGGCTTGAAGCTGAAGCATTAGAGAAAGTTAAAGAGAGGGAGAGATACATGGAAGAGAACTGCCCTCCTCTGGAGATGTCCCACTCCAAGGACGATTTGATGGTATGATATTCAGATATTCAAAGACAGACATTATGAAAACATATCATACCTGCTTGATACAGTGTGTTGTATGAATTGTGCTTCTATCCGGTTCAGCAGTACTAAGTTCAAGCATAAAAATAGGTATTATATGAAGACAGTTACATTTTCCTTTGTTGCATTCTTTCATTAGGAGCTTTGCAAAAAGATGTACGACAAAATTAATGTGATTGATGAGGAGAGATACAACTTAGAATATAAAGTGATCATGGTTTGCAATGAGGTAAGCATCTGTCTTGTCTGTTCATTTTTTTATGTTTCAATATAAATATACAGTGCCTTCAGAAAGACTTATTCCACATTTTGTTGTGTTACAGCTTGAATTCAAAATGGTTTAAATAGATTTTGATTCTCACCCATCTACACACACAATACCTCACAATGACAAATTGAAAACATGTTTTTAGACATTTTTTCAAATGTATTGAAAATGAATTACAGAGACATCTCTGAGTAAAATCACATTTGGCTGTGATGACAGCTGTGAGTGTTTCTGGGTAATTCTCTAAGAGCTTTCCACACCTGGATTGTGAAACATTTGCCTATTATTCTTTTCAAAACTCTTCATTCTCTGTCAAATTGGTTGATCATTGCTAGACAACCATTTTCAGGTCTTGCCATTGATTTTAATGTAGATTTAAGTCTAAACTGTAACTCGACCACTCAGTAATATTCACTGTCTTCTTGGTAAGCAACTCCAGTAATGATTTGGCTTTGTGTTTTAGGTTATTGTCCTGCTGAAAGGTGAATCAATCTCACAGTGTCTGGTGGAAAGCACACTGAACCAGATTTTCCTCTAGGTTTTTGCCTGTGCTTAGCTCCATTTCGTTCCATTTTTATCCTGAAAATTTGCCCAGTCCTTGCATTGGAAAACCTCCCTGGACTTTGTGGCTGAATCTGTGTTTGAAATTCACTGCTCGACAGAGGGACCTTACAGATAATCGTATGTGTGGGCTATAGAGATGAGGTAGTCATTCACAAATCATATTAAACACTATTACTGCACACAGAGTGAGTCCATGCAACTTATTATGTGACTTGTTAAGTCTTGCCGTAACCAAGGGCTTGAATACTTATTGACTCAAGACATTTTAGCTTTTCATTTTCTAATTGACTTGAAAAAATTTCGAAAAATAATTCCACTTTGAAATGATGGGGTATGGTGTGTAGAAACACATTTATGAATGTTAAATTCAGGCTGTAAAAAAATAACATTTTGAAAAAGTCAAGGGGTGTGAATACTTTCTGAAGGCACTGTATGTACAATATATATATATATATAAATATAACAGTATTGTTGGTATATATGGAATATGATAAATATATTTTATATATATACAGTTCCTCTGTTGAGCCCACCTGAATCACTGATTTTCCTGTTCCAAAATTACACCCACTAGGTTTTAGACCTAAACATCAAAATAGTTGACCTGAGGGGAAAGTTCAAGAAGCCAGCTCTGAAGAAAGTGCGTATGTCTGCTGACGCTATGCTCCAGGCTCTGCTGGGCTCCAAGCACAAGGTGACCATGGATCTGAGATCCAACCTGAAACAAGTGAAGAAAGATGAGAAGAAAGAGGTGGGTCCATTAGGTTGGATATCGCATCGGGAGACATTGTCAATGTTGAACGAACTTTAGGCCTTGATATTCTACACTTCATTGTCTTCTCACCCTTTCTACCATCACAGGATAAGGAATTGCGTGACGTTGGTGACTGGCGTAAGAACATTGATGACAAGGCCGGTATGGATGGCAGGAAGAAGATGTTTCAGGGAGATAATTAGATCATTGGGCTGTGTTTGTGTGATGTGACTGACTACTGTCCTGTAATGTCTTACTGTCAACCACATACTGATTGATACTCATTACAACCAGTATTGTAACTATATGACATATCTTTGTTTCTTTTGAAGACACAAAATAAATAGAAGGAAACAGAAACAGAGAGTAAGAAAGTCTAAGGAAGATGTGTGTAATGGTCTGTATGTTGGTTTAATGCTTTACTCCCTGTAGTAGAGTAGCCTACTGTACAGTGACAAACTTTTCAAATAAATTGTCTTAAGGAAATTATTCAAAATTTCTATTATTTCTATTTTGTCATTCTGATACACTAAGAGAACTAAAATGCTAAATCTTGCAACCACTAAATAGAGTTTCAATAGAGTGGTTCCCTGCTAATGTTCTAGACTGGAGTGCCGAGTTGCCCATATCTCTTTCTTTTCAAAAGTCACATATGCAGATCACTCCTATAGTTAAAGATACGTTATAAAGGTTTTCATTCATTTCAGACAGTAGTTTTGAAAGTAGTGCTCAAAAGTCCAAACGGGCTCCTGAAAATTGTGCACAATTGTGTGCAACGTCACCCATTTTGTATGATACGTTACATCCTCCAAATTAAAAATAAGAATACTTTTAAAATCCTGTTCAATCTCTTTAATACTCGTCTCCGATTTTCTAGTCTAATTTGTGCAGCATGTACAGTAACACGTTTCTAGAGGCTTTGAAATCAATGCTTTCTGTCATGTTGTACCACGTTATCTGGAACATTATTCAGTTATTGTTGGATAAAGAAAACTTTATGTTAAGTAAAATCATGAGACTTGTTTTATAGATTTTATTCATTCAACAGTTCAGGCTAATATGAGAAAAAAAAACCTGTCAACAATTGGGCTCAGCAATGTTTTCTGCAGTCTTTTTGAGGTCTTTGTCATTGTCACTGAAATTAAGGTGAGTTACTTCATTATTTTGCATTTTTCCCTTTTGTAGTACAAAGTAAAAGCAAGTATATTATTTCATTGTTCACTCTTACAATTGAAACAAATTGACTAAGCAATTTTATGTTTTCAAAATTGTAGTTAAATGTTTCCTGTCTACAATTTGCATTTACTGTAATTTATTACTTTCCTACTCTCAACAGATAAATACTCACTTAAACATCAGATGGAATCTTATTGACGCTTCAGTGGTAAGTGTCTTTACAGTGCACTTGGAAAGTAATCAGACCCCTTGACTTTTTCCATATTTTGTTATGTTACAGCCTTATTCTAAAATGGATGAAATTTATTTTTTCCCTCATCAATCTACACACAATACCCCATTATGACAAATCTACCAAATAAAAAAAACAGAAATACCTTATTTACATAAGTATTCAAACCCTTAGTTATGAGATTCAAAATCTATCCCAGGTTCATCCTGTTTCCTTTGATTGGATATGATTTGGAAAGGCACACTCCTGTCTATATAAGGTCCCACAGATGACAGTCAATGTCAGAGCAAAAACCAAGCCATGAGGTCGAAGGAATTGACCATAGAGCTCGAGACAGGATTGTGTCGAGGCACAGATCCGGGGAACAGCACCAAAAAATGTTTGCACCATTGAAGGTCCCGAAGAACACAGTCGCCTCCATCATTCTTAAATGGAAGAAGTTTGAATCCACCAAGACTCTTTCTAGAGCTGGCTGCGCAGCCAAACTAAGCAATCGGGGGGAGAAGGGCCTTGGTCAGGGAGGACCAAGAACCTGATGGTCACTCTGACAGACTCCAGAATTCCTCTGTGTAGATGGGAGAGCCTTCTAGAAAGACAACCATCTCTACAGCACTCCACCATCAGGCCTTTATGGTAGAGTGGCCAGACGGGAGCCACTCTTCAGTAAGAGGCACATGACAGCCCGATTGGAGGTTGCCAAACGGCTCCTAAAGGACTCTCAGACCATGAGAAACAAGATTCTCTGGTCTGATGAAACAGAGATTGAACTCTTTGGCCTGAATGCCAAGCGTCACGTCTGGACGAAACCTAGCACTATCCCTACAGTGAAGCATGGTGGTGGCAGCATCATGCTGTGGGGATGTTTTTCAGCGGCAGGGACTGGGAGACTAGTCAGGATCGAGGGAAAGATGAGCAAAGTAGAGAGAGATCCTTGATGAAAACCTGCTTCAGAGCGCTCAGGACCTCAGACTGGGGTGAAGGTTCACCTTCCAACAAGAAAACGACTAAGCACACAGCCAAGATAACGCAGGATTGGCTTCGGGACAAGTCTCTGAATGTCCTTGAGTGGCCCAGCCAGAGCCTGGACTTGAACCCGATCTAACATCTCTGGAGAGACCTGAAAATAGCTGGTCAGCAACCCATCCAAACTGACAGAGCTTGAGAGGATCTGCAGAGAAGAATGGGAGAAACTCCCCAAATACAGGTGCCAAGCTTGTAGCGTCAAACCCAAGAAGACTCAAGGCTGTAATCGCTGCCAAATGTGCTTCAACAAAGTACTGAGTAAAGGGTCTGAATACTTATGTAAATAAGATATTTCTAATTATTTTTTGCAAACATTTGCAAACATTTCAAAAAAATTGTTTTCGCTTTGTCATTATAGGGTAATGTGTGTAGATTGATGAGGGGAAAAAAACGATTTAACAATTTTAGAATAAGGCTATAAGGTAACAATGTGGAAAAAGTCAAGGGCTCTGAATACTTTCCGAATGTACTGTATATTGAGGATTTGTATTTATTCTTCTAGTAGCACAGTTTACATGAATATTATATTCTGACTAATGTAACAAGTTATTTTAAGACACAGTGGCCGTGAAAGGGGGTGTTGGGATATGCAAAAAACCAGCAGCGGGATATGAGAATGAAAAACCCAGCAGCATTGCAGTTCTTGACACAAACCGGTCTGCCTGGCACCTACTAACATACCTCTTTCTAAGGCACTTAAATATTTTGTCTTGCCGATTCACCCTCTGAATGGCACACATACACAATCCATGTCTCAATTGTCTCAAGGCTTAAAAATGTTTATTTAACCTGTCTCCTCCCCTTCTTCTACACTGATTGAAGTTGATTTAACAAGTGACATCAATAAGAGATCATAGCTTTCACCTTGATTCACCTGGTCAGTCTGTGTCATGGAAATAGCAAGTGTCCTTAATGTTTTGTACACTATAGGACAAATATAAGCACCCACCAAATTATTCTTATTATATAGAAAGCATTTTGTCCAGATGTCTCCGCGGGTAATAAAGGAATCTGCAGAGGATCTAGCTAGTTTCAGTTTAGTTTCAAGTTTTATTAGTCGTATGTAAAGAACACGTAGTATACAAAGTCCAACAAAATGCTTACTTGCAGGTTCCTTCTCAACATTGCAAAACAATAAGAAATAATAAAAGATAAGAACATAAAGTAAATGGCATTTGACCATACATATATTACATGAAGGCACAATTTATAGTCCAATATGTACACGTGTATCAGGGAGGATGGGGGGGGGGGGGCAATCTCTGGTGGTCACACACTTAGTAAACACCTACTGGGTTATGTACCTTAAGTGTGGTTCCCAGTCCTGGAAAGAAAAGTGACTGGAGACCAATATCTCCTCCATCCTGTCTGGGCAAATTCCAGGAAAGGTCCATTGTGAAGAGCTTCTACCTACAGTAGTTGCTCTTCAGGAATGCAAAAGCCAGTATGCATACTTGGCTAACCACAGCACAACAAATGAGCTGGTCAGAGTCACACACACCTGGCTTACAGAGACAGACTTAAAGCAAACCACGGTGGTTCAGGTTCTGGTGGCTGACATGTCACAAGCTTTTGATCGTGTCAACCATGCTAAACTCCTCCAGAATCTGGCCAGTCTGGGTCTGTGTCCAAGGCTACTCACCTGGCCTCACAGCTACACAACAGGGAGAACACAGAGGGGGATGGCACATGAAATGTACAGCTCATGGACAGAGGTAACATCTGGGGTCCCACAGGGTGGGGTTGTCTCGTCTTACCTCTTTCTGCTCCACATGTGCACTCGGAGAGTCATCTTTGATTTGTCCTGTTCTTTAAGGCTAGAAAACATTGAAAATGACACCTCAATGGAAGAGGAGTTGAAGTAACTGGATGAATGGGCGGAAGACAACAACATACTTCTGTCCAACTAATTTGTTTCTCTAGAAATCCCCACCAGCAGGCTCCAATGAACCACCTGGGTAGACAGGCTGTTCCAGTTGGAACAAAATACCTTGGCTTCCACTTGGACAACCAACTCAGTGGTAACCAACATATTGACCAGGCAGTGAAAAGGGCTTCAAAGCATCTACCCTTCCTGACTGTGATGGCAAGAAACAGTCTTCACACTGAGGACCTTGTGGAAATCTACACCACAGTGATCCCACCACGCCTTGAGTATGTCAGTATGTTGCTGGTGGGTGGCACAAAGAAGCAGCAAGCTGCACTGGACAGGGTACAGAAAAGGACAAGCAAGATAATAACAAAGAATAGAGACATCCCACTGACTCTTCACCCTTTTGCAGGAGAACTTTCCTGTAATGCAGGAAATGTAAAACTTCTAGTGTATTTGAGGTTTAAAAAGGCTTGTAATTCCCACTTGGAAATTTCAGACTTGATTTTCCCTTACGAAAAATGCATCAACCCCTACAAATATGTCCATTAATTATAATACACACAATACTACATATTTCCTGTTGCTTGCTGCAAGATTATTTTCCTGCTGTAGCAAACTGCCTCAAATTAAGATCCTACATCTCTACATAATCTCCTGCCACAGAGAAGGGTAGACAGTACTTGCAGAGTCCTCCGAAACCAGAACTAATTGTCCAGCATCAACGCAAGGACAAATAGGCTGAATAATTCTGCTGTACAGTCTTGGTCTTCACTGTACGTTTGTAACTCATCTTGCAATTGACAGGCGGTTACATAAATAAGCAATACAACTACAATAACAATCTTGAAGGGTTGCTTATGTATATGAAGGCAGCAGGGAGGTTGGGTTGTGACTAGAGTTACAGCAGCTTGCTGAACCATTGGTCTGGAGCGGGACTTCAATCCAATTCCATAAAGAGAAATGCAGAGTTTTTCTGACCTGTCACAGTATCCCATTAAAACCTTCATAACATTTCAGTTGCCTGTCACAGTCCCAGACGTGTGTACTGCTCGATCGCCAGCTTTCTCTAACAGGTCTATCCTGACTCTCTATCTGCTCCCTGTTTTCAGCTTGGTTAAGAATCACAGGATTTCAGCAACTCCACTGGTTTTGCTGTTCTGGATTAGCACTCCTCCTTCGGTTTGGAAACCCTGCAATCAGCTGCACACGTGAGATCAGACCAGGTGTCTCTCTGTGTGCAAAAGCACTGTTTAAATCGGTTTAGATAAAGCTTTGGTGATAAAGAAACTAGTGATAAACCTTTAATGTTGGGGGGGGGGGGTATAGTCCTGTCAAAACACCCATATTATAGAGCATTGTTCAACGGTTGGGTCTAATCCTGAATGCTGATTGGTTAAAAGCGCAAACACCGGCTTCTCGAGCATTATCACTTATTTAACAACTTTGCTCACATGTCTTTTAGTCATAAAATTATCATAAAATAAATCTCACAAGAAATAAGAATGTGCAGGGTTAACATGTTTATCTTATTTAATACGTTTGTTTGAGTTCAATATAGTCTGGAATGTAGCGTTAAATATATCTAATTGTGTAACTGACGTGACCGAATCAGACCGTGGCAAATTCTGGCGATCGCTGTTCAATGAGGTGTAGCAAATTCTTGGGAACATTGCCAGCTACTTGATATTTTTAAACCATACTCCTACATGAGAAATTAATTTAGAAAGCTATACTCACTCGCCAGTCTCCTTTGACGTCAGTGGACATACATTTAATTTGATTTTGTCAGTTGTCATGTATTTATGTCATGTGCATCATGCCAAAGTACATTTGGTTTTGTTTACAAATGTAATGATTTTTTTGTAAGTTTATAATTACTAGCATTTCCAATTTGATTGTTGTTGGATCTTCAAAGAGTAGTTTGAAATCGTTTTAATTTGGAATGCGAATATGTCTTGGGTCGTCACATACATCACAGATAATCACCTCTGTCCTTCAAGACCACATCCTCAGTCACTGGCAGATGCTTACAAATATTGTAAAGTACATGTAGCATGTTTCATCATTTTGTCCAATCATTATTTTTTAGGGGGCGAAGGCTGCGTGGTTGTAAATCTATTGATTATTCTGTATGTTGGGGATGAAGCTCCTTCAAATCGTTGTCCTTGGCTGTCTCAGTGGTGTACTGTGCTACAGTACGGTTTGGAGGCACATGAGAAAGTGTTAGGTTATAATTGACCTGCTGATGACAACTGACAGTATCAGAAGAGAATCCCAAGAAGACAGCTGGCTCCTTCCTTAGACACAATTTTAGATATGAGCTCCTTTCCCTGAACACAGCAGGGAAATAACTATCCTAACCCTCTTGCGTGAAACTAGCGTCAGTGTGCTGCTAACAGTGCTGTCCCTGTCCTCTTTCTGGGCTTGAACTACTGGCCCTCTGGTCGCAAACACACGTGACCGCCAAAACTAGTTGTGCTGTAGAAAAGGATCCAATTTGATAGCACCATTGGCGACATTTCAAGCTAGCTGTGGAGTGAGTTTACGGCACATTCTTAACTGTTACATGAGGGAGCACAATGTTACCTCTCATTCATCGAAGTCAATTCTGTTTGGTAAAGTATTGCTATTGGTATTCAAATGCTATTCAAATGAAAAAAAAAGTTGGGGTTAGGGTTAGGGTTAGGGTTAGGGTTGAGTTTATTACATTGTTGTATTGTCGTTTCTTTCCAAAAGGGTCTGAAGCAAACAAGAGGCCAAGATGTCTGAGTAAGTTCCAATATGTTCTTATGATATCAATGACTATATTTGTCTGCCCTGTGTGAATAATATTAACTTCACTACTATATTGGTGTTCATCAATGGAATAGCCTCCCATTAGGGGCAAGTGGGGTAAGATGGGATATTTTATATATGCTCAATGTGGGAAAATAAATATAACATTCACTCTATGATGTATACTTCATGATCTTGGACATCCATGTATACAGTATCAATAAATTGCCTTTTTTTTATTAATGGTTGGAAACTCATCTTTACCTCTCCAGTGCCCCATGTCCCATTTAAAAAAAATCAGAAATGTAAACATTTCTATGAAATTCACACATCTTTTGATCAACTCTTTTAGGAAAATAATGGCATCGAGTCACAAGCATCATCTGAAGGTAATTTGTCACGAGTAAAATTTAATTCAATTTTTTGTAATTAAACTTTATCTTGAGCACAATATGTTATAATGTTACATTATAATGAAAGTCTTTGTGCGTTGTGATGTGTATTCCACTGTTAACCTTCATCCAGTTGTGCCACTATTCCTGCTTCTCTCTCCTTCTCCAGAGCTTGATGCTCCAGATTGCTAAGGGCTTGCTAGATGCAGAAGCCATAGAGGCAGTGGAATATATATATTTTTTACATGGATGAGAACTGCGCTGCATTGGACATGCCTGGGTCATTGGCAGAACTGCAGGTACAGTATCAAATGCTTAAACTACATTTTCAATCGACACTGTTAGGAAATTCCCTTTCGTTGCGCCACAGTGCAGGTGGGTTGTTTTTATTACATTCAGTTCTTCATTTCAATCTTTAGTTGTTCAAGGTTCATTTTTGTTAATAACCTCCTGCAGGAAGTGTGCAAGACAATTCATCACCAGATTGATAAAGTGGATGAGGAGAGATACGACCTGGCAGACAAAGGGGGCAAGTGTGACAAAGAGGTACAGAAACCAAAGTTAATCTGTCAAATGAAATCCTATTGTAGCCATTTGAGGTTGATTATGTTTGTTGATTTTCTCTCTTGTTAAGAGTGCAGATCTAGTCTTTTTACTGACTTCCTCTCTTCACAGATTGAGGATTTGAGGATTAAAGTGATTGAGTTCCAAGGCTTGTCTGCTGACTCCATGCTCCAGGCACTGCTGGGCTCCAAGCACAAGGTGTCTATGGATTTCAGAGCCAACCTGAAAGAAGTGAAGAAGGAAGTCAAAGAGGAGGTGGGTATTTGTGTGGAAATCTACAAAGCAGAGAATTGGTATAATACTATGGAAGGATATCAGTGAATACCCATGGGAAGATGTAAAATGTTTTGAGTTGGGGGGGGTCACCTTTATAATAAAGCGTTGCCTGTCTCTATCATTGAATTTGCGTATAGTGGTGCAGAAGACAGAAGCAGAAGACATTCTATAATTTAGCAAAAAGCATTTCATGCAATTCTACATAATTTTACATGAAGGGAGACATTTTCAAAATATTTTTTAATACCAAACAAATAACACATAATGACAGGGTCCTCTGACTCTGAAATAACCGTAACTACAGGGTACTCTGACCCTGAAACAACTGTAATGACAGGGTACTCTGACCCTGAAACAACCGTAATGACAGGGTACTCTGACCCTGAAACAACCGTAATGACAGGGTACTCTGACCCTGAAAAACTGAGATCAATAGAAAAAACTTAGTCTTGAATGCAACCAATAGCCTAGGCCAAGTATTCCCAAACTGGGGTACGCAAAACGCCGTCGAGGGTAGGTCAAATAAAACATTTAAAAATATATATATATATATTTTTCCCCTCACATTTTCAAAAAGTCCATTTATATTTTCCAACGTGGCTATACATTTGGGTGAGGTTTTTTTCTCGCCTGAGTAGCCTTGTTTCACTGGCAAAAATTAAATGAAACCATCTAGTGTTCAGAGTAATAACAACACAATGTCAAATACAGGTAGCCTAGTCAAATAATTAATCACATTAACCGTTAATTCCACTAACGGTCCGTATGTAGTCAAATGTAGCTGCTGCTCATTTTCGTTGGCTCGAAAATTGATAAATGGTTAAAAAAAGTAAGGCCTGTGTCCATAGAGACAAATACCAGCTCTACTGGTAGTACTGCTACAACCAGCAGTACTACACCTACACCTGTCGATGACACAAGTTGTTCAATTCATCTGATGCTAGCATCAGTAATTCTACATTTGTTGTTAGCCCAGCTAACATGGACACTGACAGTTGTGAATCTGATGCAGCCGAAGAGCTACTGCCCCCTTACCTGGAAAAGCACCGAACAACAGACAGGGACGTTGGACCATCGAAGAGGATCAAATATGATGAGAACTACATTGATTTGGGGTTCACTTATATTGGGAGTAGTGCCTTTCCTCAGCCACAGTGTGTTATATGTGCAAAAGTACTATCTCACAACTTGATGAATCCTTCACTCTTGTGCAGACATTTAGAAACAAAACAGGCCAATTTGAAAAATAAGCCACAGGAGTGGCGAGAATTAAGACGACTTTCGAGTAGTAAGGCATGTATAAAAGCAATAGTTCCATTAATAAGAACAGGCTAGAAGTGTCTTATATGATGAGCTACCGAGTGACAAGAACAGGCAAGCCCCATGCTATTGTGGAGGACTTAATTCTTCCTGCTGCCACGGATATGGCTGGGACAACGCTGGGGGAAAAGGCCAAAAAAACTATACAGACAATGTCTTCATCAAACAACACTGTTTCACGACGCATCAGTGACATGGCAGGAGATGTTTTGAAACAATTACTGCTTCGCATACAAGCCAATGAATTCTGTGCGTTACAGCCGGAGGAGTCAACAGACGTGGCGGGCCTGGCACAGCTCCTGATAAATATCAGTTACGTTTATGGGGGCCATTAAGGAAGACATCCTCTTCTGGAAACCAGGACAACAGGAGAGGATATTTTTAAAGTACTGGACAGCTTTGTGATATCAAATGGACTTTGGTGGTCAAGATGTGTTGGTATCTGTACTGATTGGTGCAAGAGCCATGACAGGGAGACATAGTGGAGTGGTAATGTGAGTGCAAGCAGTTGCTCCTGACCCCACTTGGGTACACTGCACTTGGGTATTTTCTGCACTATGCAATGATATGGGCAGCGACCAAGTAACGCTTTTGCAACATACAAAAGTGCGCGGGTTATCAAAGGGCAAAGTGCTGACACGTTTCTTGAATTGAGAGACAATCTTAAAATTTTCATTTGTCTGACCGCTTGCATGGTGACGAGTTTCTCACATGACTGGCCTATCTGGGTGATGTTGTTTCTCACCTGAATGATCTGAATTCTAGGATTACTGGGACTCTCCGCAACTATATTCAATGTACGGGACAAAATTGAGGCTAAGATTAAGAAGTTGGAGCTCTTCTCTGTCTGCATTAACAAGGACAACACACAGGTCTCTCCATCATTGTATGTTTTTTGTGTGTGCAAATGAACTCAAGCTTACGGACAATGTCAAATGTGATATAGCGAAGCACCTGAGTGAGTTGGGTGCGCAATTACTCAGGTACTTTCTCGAAACGGATGACACAAACAACTGGATTCGTTGTCCCTTTCTTGCCCTCCAGTCCACTTACTGATATCTGAACAAGAGGGTCTCATCGAAATTGCAACAAGCGGTTCTGTGAAAATGTAATTTAATCAGAAGCCACTGCCAGATTTCTGGATTGGGCTGCGCTCAGAGTATCCAGCCTTGGCAAATCGCTCTGTTAAGACACTGATGCCCTTTGCAACCACGTACCTATGTGAGAGTGGATTCTCGGCCCTCACTAGTATGACAACTAAATACAGGCACAGACTGTGTGTGGAAAAAGACTGAGACTCTCTCCAATACAACCCAACATTGCAGAGTTATGTGCATCCTTTCAAGCATACCCTTCTCATTAACCTGTAGTGAGTTATTCACCATTTTGTTGATGAACAAATAAGGTTTTATATGTAAGATGGCTAAATAAAGAGCAAAATTATTGATTATTATTATATTGTTATTTGTTATATTGTGACAAATGTTTAATAATATTGTATAGTGTGTGTGGCAGGCTTACAACGATGCCAAAAAACGGCATTTGAGAGTGCGCAAACCCTGGTGCTAGAGGGGGTACGCAGCTGGAGGTTGAATGTTTAAAGGGGTACGGGACTATAAAAAGTCTCTCAGTCCCTGCCGCTTAAAAATATCCCCACAGCAGGATTCTGCCACCACCATGCTTCACTGTAGAGTTGGTGCCAGATTTACTCCAAACGTGACGCTTGGCATTCAGGCCAAAGAGTTCAATCTTGGTTTCTTCTGACCAGAGAATCTTGTTTCTCATGTTTCGAGAGTCTTTAGGTGCCTTTTGGCAAACTTCAAGTGGTGTGAAAAGTGCCTTTTACTGAAGAGTGGCTTCCGTCTGGCCACTCTACAATAAAGGCCTGATTGGTGGAGTGCTGCAGAGATGGTTGTCCTTCTGGAAGGTTCTCCCATCTCCACAGAGGAACTCTAGAGCTCTGTCAGAGAGACCATCTGGTTTTTGGTCACCTTCTTGACCAAAGCTCTTCTCCCCTGATTGCTCAGTTTGGCCGGGCAACCAGCTCAACAAAGAGTCTTGGTGGTTACGAATTTCTTCCATTTAAGAATGATGGAGGCCACTGTGTTCTTGGGGACCTTCAATGCTGCAGAAATTTTTTGGTACCCTTCCCCAGATCTGTGCCTGGACACAATCCTGTCTTGGAGCTCTATGGACAATTCCTTCGACCTCATGGCTTGGTTTTTGCTCTGACATTCATTGTCAACTGATGGACCTTTTATAGACAGGTGTGCCTTTCCAAATCATGTCCAATCAATTGAATTTACCACAGGTGGACTCCAATCAAGTTGTTGCAACATCTCAAGGATGATCAATGGAAACAGGATGCACCTGAGCCCAATTTTGAGACTCATAGCAAAGGGTCTGAATACTTGTTTTATACATTTAAAAAGATAAAAAAAATCTGTTTTTGCTTTGTCATTATGGGGTATTGTGTGTAGATTGCTAAGGATTTTATTTTGTTTCATCTATTTTAGAATAAGGCTGTAATGTAACAAAATGTGGAAGAAGTCAAAGGGTCTGAATACTTTCCAAAGGCACTGTATGTGTGCTCAGCGGTGATGGCAGATGCACTCTTGCCAATAACCTATCCCTCAAAGATACTTTGTAAAACAATGCTGTTCGCTCAATATTGGGAGTTGATCAAATATCAGTAGTGGAAAAAGTACCCAATTGTCAAATTTGAGTAAAAGTAAAGATACCTTAATAGAAAATGACTCAAGTAAAAGTGAAAGTCACCCAGTAAAATTCTACTTGAGTAAAAGTCTAAAAGTATTTGGTTTAAAATATACTTAAGTATCAAAAGTAAAAATCTAAGTATGAATAATTAAAAGTTCCTCATATATTTACAAAATAAACGGCAAAGTGTTCTTGTTTTTTTAAATTTACGGATATCCTGGGGCACACTCCAACACTCAGACATATTTTACAAATGAAGCATTTATGTTTAGTGAGTCCGACAGATCAGAGGCAGTAGGGATAACCAGGGATGTTCTCTTAATAAGTGTGTGAATTGAAACATTTTCTGTCCTGCTAAGCATTCCAAATGTAACGAGTACTTTTGGGTGTCAGCGAAAATGTATGGAGTAAAAAGTACATTATTTTCTTCAGGAATGTAGTGAAGTAAAAGTTGTCAAAAATATAGATAGTGGAGTAATGAACAGAAACCCCCCAAAACTACTTAGGTAGTTCTTTAAAGTATTTCTAAGGGTTTTAGGCTGGGTTTCTGTACAGCACTTTGAGATATCAGCTGATGTAAGAAGGGCTTTATAAATACATTTTGATAAATTTGATACTTCACGAGGCTATGTATCAGTGCCTACATACAGTCGTGGCCATAAGTTTTGAGAAAGACACCAATATTAATTTCCACAAAGTTTGCTGCTTCAGTGTCTTTAGATATTTTTGTCTGAAGTGCAATTACAAGCATTTCATACGTGTTAAAGGCTTTTATTGACAATTACATGAAGTTGATGCAAAGAGTCAATATTTGCAGTGTTGACCTTTCTTCTTCAAGACCTCTGCAATCCGCCCTGGCATGCTGTCAATTAACTTCTGGCCACATCCTGACTGGTGGCAGCCCATTCTTGCATAATCAATGCTTGGAGTTTGTCAGAATTTGTGGGTTTTTGTTTGTCCACCTGCCTCGAGGGTTGACCACAAGTTCTCAATGGGATTAAGGTCTGGGGAGTTTCCTGGCCATGGACCCTAAATATCGATGTTTTGTTCCCCGAGCCACTTAGTTATCACTTTTGCCTTACAGCATGGTGCTCCATCATGCTGGAAAAGGCATTGTTCGTTACCAAACTGTTCCTGGATGGTTGTGAGAAGTTGCTCTCGGAGGATGTGTTGGTACCGTTCTTTATTCATGGCTGTGTTCTTAGGCAAAATTGTTTAGTGAGCCCACTCCCTAGGCTGAGAAGCAACCCCACACACGAATGGTCTCAGGATACTTTACTGTTGGCATGACACAGGACTGATGGTAGTGCTCACCTTGTCTTCTCCGGACAAGCTTTTTTTTCGGATGCCTCAAACAATCGGAAATTGGGATTCATCAGAGAAAATGACTTTACCCCAGTCCTCAGCAGTCCAATCCCTGTACCTTTTGCAGAATATCAGTCTGTCCCTGATGTTTTTCCTGGAGAGAAGGGGCTTCTTTGCTGCCCTTCTAGACACCAGGCCATCCTCCAAAAGTCTTTGCCTCACTGCGTGCAGATGCACTCACACCTGCCTGCTGCCATTCCTGAGCAAGCTCTGTACTGGTGGTGCCCCGATCCCGCAGCTGAATCAACTTTAGAAGACGGTCCTGGCGCTTTCTGTACTTTCTTGGGCACCCTGAAGCCTTCTTCAAAACAATTGAACTGCTCTCCTTGAAGTTCTTGATGATCCGATAAATGTTTGATTTAGGTGCAATCATACTGGCAGCAATATCCTTGCCTGTGAAGCCCTTTTTGTGCAATGTAATGATGACGGCACTTGTTTCCTTGCAGGTAACCATGGTTGACAGAGGAAGAACAATGATTCCAAGCACCACCCTCCGTTTTAAGCTTCCAGTCTGTTATTCGAACTCAATCAGCACTCACACCTGTGTTAACGAGAGAATCACTGACATGATGTCAGATGGTCCTTTTGTTGCAGGGCTGAAATGCAGTGGAAATGTTTTTGGGGGATTCAGTTCATTTGCATGGCAAAGAGGGACTTTGCAATTAATTGCAATTCATCTGATCACTCTTCATAACATTCTAGAGTATATCCATATTGACTAATATCACTATGAAAACCCGTAAAGCTAAAATTTTAAATAACCTAAACAAAGAGCTTAGATTCTCTATTGACCTGATCTCTCTGCTGTAACACCCACTCTACCCTTACAGGACAAAGAGGCAGTTGGTGACTGGCTTAAGAACATTGATGACAAGGCAGGCATGGACGGCAGAAAGAAGATGTTTGAGGCAGCATAATATCTGTGGCACGACACAGTCCCATTTCACCTGCCTTTCTCTATGTCCTAATAATAAGTCAGTTGTTGTCAGCCATGGCTGTATTTTGTATTTAGATGTTAGATATATAAAGTAGTTTTGTGGTTAAGTCAGATATGGATTTGTATGACCATGTTGTCGACTAAGATCATTTCCCTTTTCACAGCAACTTGAACATATTTTGAAGAACACTTGCTGTATGAAGAAATGTACTTAAGTATATATGACTGAACATTAAATAAATATTTGAACCTTTACAACTGGAATAGCATTTTTATTTTGCTTGCATGTCTTTTAGGGTTTTGTGATGAATAAAAAGAGAACACGACTTATGCAGTTACCTACTTGATTTGAGTATGAGTAGAACACTATTCAATGTTCAATAGCAGATGGCAATTAGAAGCTAGTTGTAAAAAAGAAATGTAACGACTGAAGGACTTTAATCTTAGGACATCATTTCTTAGAACATGTCACACAAACCAAAAGGTGCATGCTCTGTGCATGTTCTCTCTCCCTCTCTCTTTTTCTCTCTGCCGAATCCTGCTGTAATTATGACTCCTAGAATTGGTAGCATCTCTTTATTGTTTGGCCATCTTGTGCATGGAAACTGATACAAACATATTTAGGCTAGGATTTAATCAATTGTAGAGTTAATCAATTGTTCAATACTAATACTAATACAAAAATATAAGCAGTAATTTTATATGAAAAATGAAGAATGAATATAGTGTAACATGTTATAACAACTTTCATGACTATGCATTAATAAACTATTTATAATCTATTAGTAAATAAGTATTTCATTATTTGTAAACATTTATAAACATGTATACGAGAAACTATTACATTTCATAAGCATTAGAAACATGTATTTTAACTTTGGCCTATAATGGCTAATTCGTTAATTACCGAATATTGGATTGTTAGTATTTCTCACACAAAAATCAGCATGCATAGTGTGTTGACCAGGGTAGTTGAGTATTCATGATGTTTTCTTGTATTCATGATGAAAAAGCTATGTTTTCTTGTATTCATGATGAAAAAGCTATGTTTTCTTGTATTCATGATGAAAAACCAATGTTTTCTTGTGTCTTATGACACCATAGGTTGGTGTTGTATCTTGTGACATCTCCGCTGTAGCGAGAGCAAGACAGCGGTGGACTAGCATGGATATGACGCCCTCTACTGCCTCACCGTAGCACACACAACTGCAGGTATGGGAGAAATAAGAAACCTGTTGGCTGGCCATGGTAATCAATTCAGATATGGATCATCTGTATAATAGATCTTTGCGTTTTTGCCTACTACAGCTTTGATGTGATTTACTGACAAGTGCTTTGATTTTATTGTCAATCACAGTGTAGAACACAATCTGGGTAGATGAAAAATTGAGAAATCTGGATAGATATATATATTGAATGGAAAAAGGATATTAGGTGAGTGATGTAAGGATTGTTTTTGGATCACGGTGCTTTATCAGATATAAAAGAAATGGTTGTAGTTGTGATTGTATTGTTAAAGCCTATTGGAGAAATAACTCTGTGTGAACAATGCATGACAATATCTTCTATAACTGATCAACCAGAGGATGCATGATTCCCATGTCTGTATCTTCTATAACTGATCAACCAGAGGATGCATGATTCCCATGTCTGTATCTTCTATAACTGATCAACCAGAGGATGCATGATTCACATGTCTGTATCTTCTTCTTCTTGCACATTTGCAAAACCGTTTCCTTTACTTTCAAGGTGACACTTTTCACTGGGTATCATATTTAACAATCTGTGTCTTTAAAGGACAAATTAGATGATGCTTACAATATGTCCTCTGTGGTTCATTTGGTACTGCTTGGTGCTTGCAATGCCAGGATTTTGGGTTCGTTTCCCACGTGGGACCTGTGCGAAAAAATATTAAAATATAGGTACTCACTACTAAGTTACTCTGGATAAAAGCGTCTGCTAAATAACTAAACTGTAATACAGAGCCACAGAAATATTTGCCACCACAAATTCCCCCAAAAGATTCCTAGGAGGGGCCATTACATTTTAGCAGATGGCTGGTGGATATAGAACTAGGCTAATTCTGGTGCCAAATGACCTAAATACAAAGTCAGGATGGAGGATAGTCAAAGCAGGGCCGGCTCCAGGCATAAGCAACATAAGCGGTCGCTTAGGGCCCCCAACAAATTATTATGATTTATTTATGACATTTTGGGGGGGAATACAGTCGGATCTCAACTTACTATTTCAGAGTGAGAATAGTTGAATACCCCAGGTGCAATTTCGAAATGTGGTTGTGTGTCAGCAGTTTTTCTCTTGTTATGTCAGTCAATGACAGTCACTCAATTAGCCATGTCAGCTAACACTTTTTTTATTGGTAGTTAGTCTAGCCAGCTATCTAAACTTGTAGAAAGCATGGCTGAATACCGACCGTGCACGCAGGGCTCGTGCCCAGGGTACCTGACCTCCAGAGGGGCCTCCATTGATTTTGTTAGTCATTCTCACTCATATCATATTAACACGGCATAAGTCCTTACACAATGTGTATAATTGCAGAAAATTTGCTTTAAAACTGCAAAAAAAAGTAGCTCCATCCATGGCAAAATAGGTAGATTGTGGGAAATTTGTTGTAAAACTAAAAAAATTAAAAAATGATTTCTGTCCCATGTCACAATTCATAGGATTGCAGTAAACTTGCTTTAAAACGGCAACATTTTCTCTATGCCCCATGGCAAAATGTGTAGAATTGCAGTGACTCCTAGTGACTCCTGCGATGCAGTGCCTTAGACCACTGCGCCACCCAGGAGGCCCTACTATTTCCTTTTTTTATTTGGCAAATTGCTCTTACTTTTAAACTCTGCATTGTTGGGAAAAGGGCTCTTAAGTAAGCATTTCACCTGTTGTATTCGGTGCAAGTGACAAATTAAATGTGATTTGATTTTGATTGTTTTCAATTAAAATTGTCAGTGTATTCCAAACTCATAGTATGGAAATATGTATAAAACAAAGGAAAATACACTGGGCCTTTAAAACAAGCATTTTTTTCTCCACCGTCAAGAGCGGTGCCTCTCAAATGTTTTGCCGTGATGTGGGGGGCCCCCCTACCAAATCTTGCTTAGGGCCCCCAAAAGGCTGGAGCCAGCCCTAGGTCAAAGTATGGGATCAGACCCCTATTTTTATTTTTTATTTAACCCTTATTTTACCGGGTAAGTTCCTACCATAAGATGCTTTATTTCCAATGCTTATTATATCTGGCCCTGTAGTGTAGGGCTACTTTGACCACATTCACTTATCATTCATCGATTAAGACTTGATCACAACAAGAAACTATAGAGGGGATGACATTGTGACAAGCAGTTGCACTTTGCTTGTTATTATTTAAGTTACAGCAAGATGTGGAAATATTATTGATACTTTAGTTATCTGGTTTGGAAATATGGAGCCTATATTTAGATAACGGGGCATGTTACAGGGCATGTATATGTTACAGGGCAGTATATCAGGCTGACAGGGGGCCGGCAGCATCACTGACCACTACCATAAAGACTGACCTACTGGAGTAAACATTACCATGTTGAGGGAGGGATAAACCACTGGTGTCCACCCATCAGTATTTAATACTGTGTACTCCCTCATTTAATCTGCTATTGGCTTGCCATCCTCTCCCTCTCCATCTCTCACAGCTGCTCTTCATTTTTCATCATTATTTTTCTCACAGGTGAGGATAATAGTGGGATCTTATAGTTCTCCAGCATGCATAATGTGCTCCTGTCTCTTGACTGCTTTGAACTGTATGTAGGGTTGCAGCTGTTGGTTTCTGCACATTGACAGATCATACGATCACCGTAGTAACATGGTCCTGTATGGCTCAGTTGGTTGAGGACAGTGCTTGTAACACCAGGGTTGTGGATTCTATCCCTATGGCCACCCACATGGTAAATGTATGCATGTGTGCTGGCTAAATAGTTTTGGGATATAAGGGGGAAACAAATACAGGTCTGTATTCTCACCTTTCTTTTTTTAAGCGATAGACGTTATTTTCAATGATTCATTATGTGCACATGATTGACAGATATTAAGGAATTTGAATGTTTTAATTGAATGAATTGAATTGCTGAATTGTTTTGTGTCACCAGATGTGAATCTAGCTATTCAGGAAGTAGAGCTAGCTCAACAGTTTGAGCCTTCTTGGTCACTAGAAATATTATACTTCGTAGGCTGATTGCATGTATCAGCCCAACATGATGCTCAAGGGGACCTTGTTACCTGGATGTTTTTGTTCTGCTCTGTGTGTGCAATCGTATGCCATTTGTTCCTGAACAGGTGGTGTTCTAGATGTCTGGAATCTACAGAAATTAAAAATAAATAACCATCAGAATATGAAACCTTTTGTGTTTCATGAATGAATAAAACATTTTACATGATTTATTTGCAAGATTTGAACATTCATGAGTAAAAAAAAGTGAATATATCACTGTTTAAAGTGATAGTTCACTTTTTGGAAATATTAGCGTATTTTCGACTTTAGGGTGTTTCCTCCAAACTGTATTTTAATTGGTTGGCTAGTTATTGGTTTCCTTCAAACTGTATTTCAATTGGTTAACTAGTTATTGGTTTCCTTCAAACTGTATTTCAATTGGTTAGCTAGTTATTGGTTTCCTACGAACTGTATTTAAATTGGTTAGCTAGTATTTAACTTGGTTAGCTAGCTAGTTATTTTGAAATAGTTTGGAGAAAACAACAACAACTTAAGGAAATTGGAAGAAAAGCTACAATTTACATTATACAACATTATAAAGAGTGACTCATTGTTTTAACAAATTAGTAAAATTGTAGTTGTAGTTATATTCAAATGTAGGTCAGCAGCTCAATAATTAAGTAGATCAAAGTTTAGCATGCCAAATACCAGTTTAGATTTGTCGTCCTCAGGGAAATAAGAAACTATCATTCAGAATGTATATATGTTTTGGCATCTGAATAAGTTGAAACACTATCTGTTTAAGCATAAAATTGTTCCAAGTGGCAAGCAGCAATATGATACATGTTTGTGAATACTTCATATCTGCATGCTTATATCTGCAATGTGAAACTAGTTGAAAGGTGTTCTATTGCCAATATCTAGCTGCCATAATAATATGCTAAAATCGCAGGTTGTCCAAATGTCCTGCATCAGCATAAAGATAAAAATAAGTACATGCCCAGTGAAGTGAGCCAGGGTAGACTCCTACTTGCTTAGTAATTAAAGTGATCTCTATATCTTATGTGTGCTACTGTTATTTTGTGGATTCATTTTGGCATTATGACTGCTCTTCTGAGTCTATCACAGTACAACATATACATTTATAACAACACTTGTTCTGTCAAAGTTTTGAATCTTTTAATTTCTGTCTTATACAAGGTGTGAAAAAATAAACAAGCAAGATGTCAGAGTAAGTATAATATTACATTAGTCTCAATAACATCTGAGAGGTGACTGATTGTCTGAGTGCATCGCAAACATCTCATGTATCTACTTCTTCCTCTCACAGGAAAAAGATGAATTCGAGCCGCAGGGGTCATCTGAAGGTAAACATACTGATTTAACCCAATTTCAGCTTCCAGTATGAAAAACTGTTTTGTTCTTACTCTCCTTTGATTGAACATTTACAGTACCCGTCAAAAGTTTGGACACACCTACTCATTCAAGGGTTTTTCTTTATTTTTACTATTTTCTACATTGACGAATAATAGTGAAGATTTCAAAACTATGAAATAACACATATGGAATCATGTAGTAACCAAAAAAAGTGTTAAACAAATCAAAATATATTTTATATATTCAACGTAGCCACCCTTTGCCTTGATGACAGTGTTTTGCACACTATTAGCATTCTCTCAACCAGCTTCATGAGGAATGATTTTCCAACAGTCTTGAAGGAGTTCCCACATATCCTGAGCACTTTTTGGCTGCTTTTCCTTCACTCTGCAGTCCAACTCATCCCAAACCATCTCAATTGGGTTGAGGTCTGTTGATTGTGGAGGCCAGGTCATCTGATGCAGCACTCCCTCACTCTCTTTCTTGGTCAAATAGCCCTTACACAGCCTGGAGGTGTGTTGGGTCATTGTCCTGTTGAAAACAAATGATAGTCCCTCTAAGGGCAAACCAGATGGGATGGCGTATCACTGGAGAATGCTATGGTAGCAATGCTGGTTAAGTGTGCCTTGGATTCTAAATAAATCACAGACAGTGTTACCAGCAAAGCACCCTCACACCATCACACCACCTCCTCCATGCTTTACGTTGGGAACCACACATGATCATCCGTTCACCTACTCTAAGTCTCACAAAGCCACAGCAGTTGGAACCGAAAATCTCAAATTTGGACTCATCAGACCAAAGGACAGATTTCCACCAGTCTAATGTCCATTGCTCATGTTTCTTGGCCCAAGCAAGTCTCTTCTTCTTATTGGTGTCCTTTAGTAGTGTTTTCTTTGCAGCAATTCAACCATGAAGGCCTGATTTACGCAGTCTTCTCTGAACAGTTGATGTTGAGATGTGTCTGTTACTTTGTTAAGCATTTATTTGGAAAGCAATTTCTGAGGATGGTAACTCTAATGAACTTATCCTCTGCAGCAGAGGTAACTCTGGTTCCTACTTTCCAGTGGCGGTCCTCACGAGAGCCTGTTTCATCATAGCGCTTGATGATTTTCGCGACTGCACTTGAAGAAACTTTCAAATTTCTTTACATTTTCTGCATTGACTGACCGTCATGTCTTAAAGTAATGATGGACTGTCATTTCTCTTTGCTTATTTGAGCTGTTCTTTCCATAATATGGACAAGGTATTTTATCAAACAGGGCTGTCTTTATCCAATGTATATCACCCCTACCTTGTTACAACACAACTGACTGGCTGAAACGCATTAAGAAGGAAATAAATTCTACAAATGACCTTTTAACTAGGCACACCTGTTAATTTAAATGCCTTCCAGGTCACCTTCCACCTCATGAAGCTGGTTGAGAGAATGCCAAGAGTGTGCAAAGCTGTCATCAAGGCAAAGGGTGGCTACTTTGAAGCATCTCAAATATAAAATATATTTTGGTGTGTTTAATGCTTTTTTGGTTACTACATGATTCCATATGTGTTATTTCATAGTTTTAATGCTTTCACTACTATTGTACAATGTATAAATAAATGTACAGTACATTTGAGAGTGCCTGAAATTGATGCTAGGCCTAACTTTGCACTGGTGAGTCCTACATGTTTCTGTGTAGTCGTGTTAGCTGCTCTGACACCCTTTCTCCCCCTTACATCCAGAGCTTGATGCTTGCGATTGCCAAAGACCTCCTGGAGAAAGAAGCAGCAGACTTGATAACGGAAAAGGCAGCTTTTATAGCAGAAAACTGCCCTGCTCCGGTATTGTCTGGGGGTCTTCCTGAGCTGCAGGTATTTTACCATTCTAACCAGTTCATTCTCATTTAGTCTGCTTTGAATGCCTGACATACAATAATTCATACAACCATACAATTGGTACCACAAAAATCGTAACCTATTTATCTTTCATGTTACATATTTGATTTTGAGATATGTGTTAAGGCTGCATTTGGATTTATTTGATTTGCATAGAAATGAAAATTAATTGAATGAGATTGATCTGTGCCAAAAGCTGAAGACACCATTAAGATACACTGTGTTTCTCATACAAATGATCTGTGATATGTTTGTGTGTCAACAGGAAATGCTTAAAAAGTTGGCCCAGACCATTGACAAGGTTGATGAGGAAAGATATGACGCCGAGGCAAAAGTGAAGAAGACAGACAAAGAGGTACAGTACGTTGCATTCCATATTGTCCTCATCCTGGAAACATATAGCGCTGGTCTTGACTATGTGTTGACTCACCCTCTTCACAGATCGAGGACCTGAAGATGAAAGTGGTTGAGATCCAGGGCATAAAGAAGCCAGCTCTGAAGAAAGTGCGCATGTCTGCTGATGCTATGCTTGCAGCTCTGCTGGGCACCAAGCACAAGGCTTCCATGGATTTCAGAGCCAACTTGAAAGAAGTGAAGAAGGAGGTCAAAGAGGAGGTGGGTATTTGTGGGGAGAATTACGAAGCAGAGAATCACAGTACTTTAGGAGTTGGCGGCAGTTGTCCCAAATGTGCTCAGAACTTTGAGGAAATGATCAGTTACATGAATTTCATATTACATCCTCAAACACTAAGAATGTCACATCGTACATTTTATGTCATGCAGGAGGAAGTCGGTGACTGGCGTAAGAACGTTGATGAACAGGCTGGCATGGACGGCAGGAAGAAGAAGTTTGAGACCGCATAAATTACTGAATTTGTTTTTTAATACATCTTTTAGGTTGTTTTGTTATACCGTCACAGAGTTAGAGTCATTTTGTCAATCTATTTAACTTAAACGTATGTCTTATGTCAATAGTAAAAAGCTATTGAAGAAAACGTATTTTACCTATGTCCAACATTCATGCCAAAGCTCAGTAATTAAATAAATGCTTTGAAGAAGACAGTCTTTTTTTGTTACTTTTGACATGTATATTTCTTCAATACAGTGGAGGCTGCTGAGGGGAGGACGGCTCATAATAATAGTTGGAACAGAGCAAATGGAAGGGCATCAAACACATGGAAACCATATGTGTGTTGTATTTGATACCATTCCACCCACTCCGCTCCAGTCATTACTACGAGTCTGTGCTTTCCAACCTCCTGTGCTTGAACATTGTTATGCATGTTTATTTCTTTATTACTAATTTGGCACTGAAATAGTGGGGCATCCATAACTAGGGCTTTTCCAAATATTAATGGGTTGCACTTATGTCACTTATGTGCACCTACCAGACAGCTGTGTCAAGGTTCTCTATTCCCGCCCCCAAGGAAATATCGACCTATCAGGAACATTGAAAATCACAACCTGGCATAAGATACTACTGGTGTAAAAAGACGCCTAAGCAGAGTCCACACTTCCGGTTTCCAGGAGAAACTGAAGTTAGGTTGAAAACACTGTATCCCTAAAAAAACGGTAACATTTGCTTTTTGCAACCCCACAGTGAATTAATCTAATATATTTGTTGTAAGAATATATGATTATATTTCCTACAAACATTTCATCATAAATGTCAATGTCATTAGAGTATAATGTGTCATGCGAAATAACTTGATGAAAACACAATTTAATTAAAACTCAATAACGATTGGCTTGATTTAGTTACACATTTTAGATGTGTATTAATCATTTAAAAAATGTTTTATATTTAATTAAACCTTTCATATTTGAATAAAGAATATAATAAACCATTTACAAGAATATAGTTATGATATAATTAGTAATATAATATATAAATAAATAAATATCCTCTCTCCATCACTCTCTATCGCTCTCTCTCGCTCTCTTTCAATCTCTCGCTCCTTCTCCCCATCTCACCTTTGAGCAAAAGAGGGCTATTTGCTTGCCCACTTTTTTCTCAGGAATTTGTCATTATTTGTAGATATTCAATTTACAGTGTATTGCCATGCAATTGAAGTTGGATTGTGGAACTCTAGTCCTGCAAATGGTGAGTAACACTTTTTTCTACTTTAAAAAAATACTTAACAAAATGGATTCCAGAAGTCAAAAATGGTTCTGACAATAATGACAGACACAGAAATGGTTCACTTAAATGCAATTGTTAGCATGGTTCCCTTGTTAAAGTTCACGACCCCTTTCCCTTTTTTATTTTACAGGTGCAATCTGCAATTGGTACTTCCATTTTTTTACTTAAAAATTATTGCTATATACACATTGATTGTTGAAGAACTTTTTGTCAAAACAGTAGCTGGGAAGTCACTTTTTATTGTTTGAACTGCAGACTGACCCTTTAACAATAGCCTTCTTATTATTGAAAATGGAATTATCATCAATCAACCAAAAGTGGTTCAAGAATATATCAACGTTGACCCTTGCTTACCCGGATTTATCTATCCATGTTGTCCGTGCTTAACTGGGATGGCTTTGTCAAACCTTTCCAACGTCGTTGGAATGGAAGCCATGTGGCAGCTCAGGTTTTGGGAGACACCTTGCAGAAAGGGAAATTTATGATGTGAGTTGGAGGAAAGGGTTGGTGGTATTTCAGGAGCCCACAGTTCCATTGGCCTAAGGAGTCTCCACCACCACAAGGAGGTCTCTGGGTTTCTGCTGATTCATCACTAGTCTACATATATATATACCCTGTTGGATTTGTTCTTTGCCTGTGACTTACCAGTTTCTCCCCTTCTTCACCAAGTGTGTCCTGTCCTCCTCATCTCATAGGTGAGAACCTCTCTTATCTTTCGATCACACAGGATCTGTCTTACTGATAAATAAGGTTGGATGTGACTTATTGATAAATGAAGGAATATAGTCTCAACGTGGGGGGGGTAGTTTTACCTGTTAATTAAGTCTTACACAGTGCACATTTATAGACGTTGATGTAAAGGTGATTTCATGGCTACATTTACACAGATATTATTTTTTTTTTTTTATTATTTCACCTTTATTTAACCAGGTAGGCTAGTTGAGAACAAGTTCTCATTTACAACTGCGACCTGACCAAGATAAAGCATAGCAGTGTGAACAGACAGCAACACAGAGTTACACATGGAGTAAACAATAAACAAGTCAATAACACAGTAGAAAAAAATTGAAAAAAAATACCCATTAACAGGTAGCACCTGGAAATGATCGCACTAAGTGACACCTGTCACAAGTTCACTACATTTGAATACAGGTGAATACATTGAGATAAATATATCAGGGTGGATACTATGAAAGACTATTGAGCCTGTCTAGACAGAATGATGTGGCCGACGGGCCTCTGTGTTAGACAGTGTGACCCTGTGTGGAAGGCGGGGGGGACTCCTGCTCAAGGGCTATACTCTAGCATGGAAGGCGGTTGAAGACATTAACTTAGCTATACCCATACCAAAAGCAAGTTGTTTTTTGTGGTATTTAAGGCATTACTTTTTTTTGTGATGTATGTTGCTCAAATATTCAATGTGTATAACTGTCAAGGATAGCGAAATGGGATTTGTGATGGAGATCTAGAATTTTGATTATACTGTAACTCGATGTGATAACTAGGTTACAGCAGACAGTGTTTACTGAATGGGGCTTCTAGGCCCTTGGTTGGTGGTCCGTTCCTCTTGGGCTACAGCTAACATTTGGTAACCTACAGAATAGTTTCAGATCCACTGGTCAGTTGATAGACATGGCATAACAGTTGAGCGTTGCAAGCACCATGCTCTATCAGGCATTTGAAAGTAACAGTTTAATACATATTTTGATTATCATGTATGTTCCTAGTTGAACAGATTGGAAAAGGATGTGTTGGCAAGAGTTTTTATTGTCAATTTCTCTGTTTGCTGAAGTATACTCAAAATAGTAGCATTTATTTGATCATTTGAATATGAATGAATTTGAACGTTGAACTGCATGTATCATTGACTTTAAACTAGAGAAAACAGAGAAGTTGTTAAAAACATCATTCCTATTCTTAACATTGCTATTCATTGATGCGGTGTGGTTTAACAACAGTGTCTTACAACATTTGAGCCATACTGTATTGCTTAAAATAATAATCAATGATTCGATTGAGGGGCTTTTCATGACAGAAAGTGTGCCCCCCAAAATGCAGTAGGAAAAGTGAAAGAGATGTAATGACGGGGTTCACTGAGAACGCAGGTTGTAGTGATTTGAGTGATACCAAGATGTTCTCAGGGTGGAGCAAGACGATGATGCCTGCAGAAGATTTGTGTGCTAATGACATCAATAAAGTAACAGCCCATGAATGTCAGGGGTGACTCTTGTCTCCAGCTGTCCAAATTTAGCCTGATCAAAATTGTTCCAACAAGTTTTAATAGTCAAATGGATCAGATTTCCCCTCCCTTCCTTGAAGTGTCCAAATTGCTCCATTAGCAGCCAGTGTTCATTAATCATTCTTGAGCTGGATACACAAGCCTGTTCTAATTTTAGGCTTATGAGGCAAATAGCACCCTAATGCTAAAAACATTTATCTTCCTCATTGTCTTGTTGTTACAGGGTCTGAAGCACACATCCCTCCATCATGTCTGAGTAAGTATCCATTACCTTGATGTTTGCCACATGTTATTCTTTTCACAGGATTTTAGATAGCGTTGCAAATATGCGGTAGCTTTCCAAAAATTCTCCAGTTTTCCAGAAATCCTGTTTGGAAGACTCCCGTAATCAGGAGTGAATAAGCAGGAATCTGGAATCCTCCAACCAGAATTTCGGAAAAACCTGGGAATCTTCGGAAAGTTACAGATTTTTGCATCCCTAGTCTTAGACAAACATAGTGTTAGAAAGTAGGGATTTTTTTTTAATACCAAATCAGAATAAATAAACAAACAGACAAAGAAACATACAAACAAAAAACAAGCAGCCAACCCTAACCCTAACATCAAACAATTGCTAGTATGCCTAAACCGTACTCTAACATGGGTAAATATACACACATACAGTACCTTCAGAAAGTATTCAGACCCCTTGACTTTTTCCACATTTTGTTACATTAAAGCCGTATTCTAAAATGGATTTAAAAATAAAAAATCATCAGCAATCTACACAATATACCACATAATGACAAGGCATACCAGGTTTTTAGAATTTTTTGCAAATATATTAATATATATATATATATATATATATAAAAATAACTTATTTACATAAGTATCTAGACCCTTCCCTATGCTCAGGTGCATCCCGTTTCCATTGATCATCCTTGAGATGCTGCTACAACTTGATTGGAGTCCACCTGTGGTAAATTCAATTGATTGGGCATGATGTGGAAAGGTACACACCTGTCTATGTAAGGTCCCACAGTTGACAATGCATGTCAGAGCAAAAACCAAGCCATGAGGTTGAAGGAATTGTCCATAGAGCTCCAAGACAGGATTGTGTCGAGGGACAGATCTGGAGAAGGGTACCAAAACATTTTTGCAGCATTGAAAGTCCCCAAGAACACAGTGGCCTCCATCATTCTGAAATGGAAGAAGTTTGGATCCACCAAGACTCTTCGTTGAGCTTGCTGCCCGGCCAAACTGAGCAATCGGGTGAGAAGGGCCTTGGTCAGGGAGGTGACCTAGAACCTGATGGTCACTCTGACAGAGCTCTAGAGTTCCTCTGTGGAGATGGGAGAACCTTCCAGAAGGACAACTGCCTCTGCAGCCCTCCACCAATCAGGCCTTTACGGGAGAGTGTGCCAAGACGAAAGCCACTCCTCAGTAAAAGGCACATGACCCCGCGGCTTTGATTTGCCAAAAGGCACCTAAAGACTCTCATACCATCAGAAACTAGATTCTCTGAACGCTTTGGCCTGAATGCCAAGCGTCACGTCTGGAGGAAACCTGGCAGAAACAGGTCTGCCAAGCTTGTAGCATCATACCCAAGAAGACTCGATACTGTAATCGCTGCCAAAGGTGTTTCAACAAAGTACTGAGTAAAGGGTCAAAATACTATAAATGTTATATTTCCATTTCTTTATTTGTAATACATTTGTAAAATTTTCTAAAAACCTGTTTTTGCTTTGTCACTATGGGTTATTGTGTGTAGATTGATGAGGGAAAAAAACAATTGAATACATTTTAGAATAAAGCTGTAACATACGAAAATGGGAAAAAAGTAAAGGGGTCTGAATACTTTACGAAGGCAATAATATGTAAATAATGTATGAAATAAATTACATAGAAATTGAGCAGGATGCTTACACTGAGCACAAATATAAATGCAACATTTAAAGTGTTTTTCCCATGTTTCAGGAGCTGAAATGATCCCTGAAATGTTCCATACACTCAAAACCTTTATTTCTCTCAAGTATTGTGCACTCATTTCTGTATTCCTAGTCATGTGAAATTCATAGATTAGGGCCTAATTAATTTATATGAACTGTAACTCAGTAAAATCGTTTAAATTGTTGCATGTTGCATTTCTATTTCAATTCAGTATACATTTTGCAATGATACCATATTGCTCATGGCCATCATAAAAACTATTGGGTTTGAGTCTTTCACAACAACGTGAGAAAAGTAAATTAGATATTTTTTGACCTTCCCAATCTATTCAGCATGCTTTAGAATATCACTGATACAAGCCTTGGTCAACATATTGACCAGTCATGTCTCTTCAGCATATTGATCAGTCATGTCTCTTTAGCATATTGATCAGTCATGTCTCTTCAGCATATTGACCAGTCATGTCCCTTCAGCATATTGATCAGTCATGTCTCTTCAGCATATTGATCAGTCATGTCCCTTCAGCATATTGACCAGTCATGTATATAACAATCCAGTATGTCAAACTCACCTTTCTTCACAGGAAAAGGATGACCTCGAGCCGCAAGCATCATCTAAAGGTAAATCAACACAGTTCAATGTGACAACATTCTATGTATTCTTATGCTTGGCAAATTAGGTGCAAACTGCATTTTGTCAATGGGTTTCCTATATGAGCAGTATATGACTCTGTGTATGCCAATGTGCATTTCTATCTTTTTGACCTCCACTAAGCACACCAGCGTGTCCTGAATGTACACCAAGCCAGGTACTGGACTAGGTTTGGCCTCACTGTGTTTCCTTTTCCTCCAGAGCTTGTGTCTCTCGATTGCGGCTACTTTTCTGGCAGCAGAGAAAAAGGAGTCCATGCAAGAGAAAGAAGATTTCATGGCTCAGATCCCCATCATGGATTTGTCTGGAAATCAAGCGGCGCTGGTAGTACCATACTGTTTATTGATTTGAGTTTGTCGTAATGAGGTGGGATTCGTAGATGTATACACACTCCATTGTCTTCCTTTTGTGGTTGCTAATGTCTTATTTTAATTCCACAGCGGGGGATATAATTTCACACAGACGTCTTGGCAAAGCCTTCATCAGTATGTCAAATGAAAGGTTACCACCTCTCCCTCTCTAGATAGCTGTTGCCTGTAGAAAGTGGTTAATTCCACCCTCTTTAGCTACTGGTGCCATACTGATGCCTCTCATACAAATGATCTGTAGTGTGTTGATGTGCACACAGGAAATGATTAAAAAAAGTTGGCCCAGACCATTGACAAGGTTGATGAGGAAAGATATGACGCCGAGGCAAAAGTGAAGAAGACAGACAAAGAGGTACAGTACTTTGCATTCCATATTGTCCTCATCCTGGAAACATATAGCGCTGGTCTTGACTATGTGTTGACTCACCCTCTTCACAGATCGAGGACCTGAAGATGAAAGTGGTTGAGATCCAGGGCATAAAGAAGCCAGCTCTGAAGAAAGTGCGTATGTCTGCTGATGCTATGCTTGCAGCTCTGCTGGGCACCAAGCACAAGGCTTCCATGGATTTCAGAGCCAACTTGAAAGAAGTGAAGAAGGAGGTCAAAGAGGAGGTGGGTATTTGTGTGGAGAATTACGAAGCAGAGAATCACAGTACTTTGCGAGTTGGCAACCTTTTCCCCACATGTATTCAGGGCTTTGATGAAAGGATCAATTACATTTATTTCATATTATATCCTCAAACACTGAGAATGTCACATCGTACATTTTATGTCATGCAGGAGGAAGTCGGTGACTGGCGTAAGAACGTTGATGAACAGGCTGGCATGGACGGCAGGAAGAAGAAGTTTGAGACCGCATAAATTACCAAATTAGTTTGGGTGTTCAAAACTACGGAGGATACAGAGTGATTGATCTATCTTTTATGTTATTTTGTTGTGCTGTTACAGAGTTGGATATGGAAGACCTAAGGTCGAGATTTGAGGCAAAGACATGTTTATCTTACAGCATAAGATAAGCCCTTATACTAACTGTAAACTGTAATTGAATTGTAACTTATTTTCCAAATATACAGGCTTACTGGAAATATATACAACTGCCAAACTGCAGTAATTCAATAAATGTTGGCAACATGGTGGAAACATGAACATGAACATGGTGGAAACATGAACATGAACATGGTGGAAACATGAACATGAACATGGTGGAAACATGAACATGAACATGGTGGAAACATGAACATGAACATGGTGGAAACATGAACATGAACATGGTGGAAACATGAACATGAACATAGTGGAAACATGAACATGAACATGGTGGAAACATGAACATGAACATAGTGGAAACATGAACATGAACATGGTGGAAACATGAACATGGTGGAAACATGAACATGAACATAGTGGAAACATGAACATGAACATGGTGGAAACATGAACATGAACATGGTGGAAACATGAACATGGTGGAAACATGAACATGAACATGGTGGAAACATGAAACATGGAAATGGTATCAATTTTATGATTCTGTGTTGTGGTAAATTATTTTACTCCTTTCAGATTTGGTCCCTCCATGCTTTTGGATGTAAGGTATTCTGGAGTATGGTTGGAAAAAAGTTGGCTTTCTGAAAAATCATCTTATTTGCTTCTTATTCTGGGAATCTTCCAACCGGGATTTCTGGAAAACCTGGTAATTTTGGGAAAGTTACTGGAATTTTGTAACACAAATTCTGGAGACACCTAGAACATCTGGGGTGGAGGTTATTTATTAAATACATCTATTAGGTTATCTATTAAACCACAAGATGTCAGTATAGTAGACTACCTTTAATTTCTGCTGATTCTTCCTCTCTCTCTCAGTCACTCTGCCCAACTCTCAATTTAATACAATCCCCTTTCTCTGAAAGTATAGCAATGGAAAAATGGGGGAAGTTGGTGAGTTTTGAACAAACAATGGCAATCTGCACTGTTCCCCAAATGTAGCCAAGCAGAATCATGAGTAGAGTAGCATTTCACTTACTACGTGTTATTTACTAGTTTGTTTAACTCCATTTGTCATGTGTTGGCCTGATTAAGCACTCAACATATTATCAATATGGCCTAACATATAATTCACAGTTGCTGTGCTTTTAGGTTTGAAGGAAACATGATGGAATTGAGGTTTATTGTGTTTTGTCTTTAAGATAATAAATCAATTTCTGATTTCAATACAATTTAAATTTCTGAGTGCTTTACTGATTCGATAAAATAACCACTTTTAAAACTGTATTAGGATTTTCAAGAACTTGTTTTTCTAGAATTGATAATATGATTCACTTGTTGAGTTATATTACTATGATTCACTTGTTGAAGTAGACTCCCACTTCAATTAATTTAGATTTTAGAAATACAGTATCATATTTTTTATATTCACTCTTATCTATAAATACTTTCCCTATCCCTCCCATACTGAACTGTAATTCTATACTCACTGCTCAGAGCAACATATGTCTTGAAAGACATCTTGAAGGAAAGAACATTTATGAGGTGAACAGGGCTGGGCATAGTGTATTTCAGGAGCTCGATGTTCCATTGGTCTGACATGGAAACTACTTCCATAAAGAGGACCCAGTGTTTCTGCTGATGCATCATCCGACACCATATATACCGTTTTCATGTTTCACCGCATGTCGCTTGTCAGTGTGCTAGTCTTCCATTCTTCCTCCTGGTGTGTTCTGCCCTCCTCCTCCTCCTCTTCCTCTCATAGGTGAGAATCTCTCTTTTCCTGTCTCTCTATCAAACTCTCTGATTGTGTTGCATCACTGGGATTAAAATCACAAGGAATAGAAATAGACTAAAGGGCCTCCCAACCAATGGCAATCTTAACAATCCAACACACTCACTGCACATGGGTGTATTTCTGTTTACCACTTTATGGATCATTACCAAATGGAGCATATGGAACAGATATAATCACCTGGCAAAACAGGTGAGGTAAATAAGTCAGACTTTCTTTCTTTTTGTAAAACTTTGACTAGGGTTCTGGTTAGGGGTTACACTCTAGCAGTCAAAGCTGGTAAAGACACAACATAAATACAGACCTCTGAGTTATTGAGTTTCAGATAAAGATCTCAGGCACAGAATGTTCTGTGTGAGATTCATTGATTACATTTAGATGATTGTTAATTCAATATAAAATGGTAAGTTCATAGTGTTATACACTGTGATGGAGAATATGATAGCTGGGAAAGTTTTTCGTTTTCCATTCAAAAAATGTGGTGCATGTTTATTTGAGGTGGTGGATGGAGTAACAGCTTTGTAATACTGTGTAATAGACAGCATGCTAAATGCCATGTTAATTGTCATGTATAGGTCAACAAAAATAAAAAGTGGAGTTTTGCGATAGATCTTAGCTTGCTAAATTGTGTAGTTGACATGATGATTTGAAATTAAATCATTAATTTGATTAGATTATGAATGACTGGGAAAGTAACGCTTTTTTGATGTTTTCAGTTATCAATAACTTTTAACTGAGACTTACTTGGGGAAGAAAATAGCAAACCATTATATCCATTGATGAGTGTGAGGACCTTGATTCAACACAATCACATCTGTCTACAGAATGAAGAAGATGCTGTTGATTGATGTATTTAGGAAGGGTTTTCTGATATACAGCACCGCAGCAGGTTAATTAATCGAGACTTGCGTCTCTGAAGGCAGCAGCAGTTCAAGTTTATTAGGGTTTCACATTCTAACAACCATTAAACAAGTCAGACAACTGACTCTAGCAGTCCAGATATAGCTTTCTCGGAATTGCCTCAGACTCTAGCTCTGAAAATGTATCATATTTCCCCTAAGAACCTAGTTTGGCCAAGTGTTCCCCAATCTTCAGCTCAATATCAGAATATGATCTTTAGACGAGACATGTCTCTCGCTTTTGCACCTATTGCACCTATTGCACCCTACTGATATTCTAAATGTTTATTTTTTAATCATAAGTATCAAGCACGCGCTCCAGCAGGTGTATCTCACTGATCATCCCTAAAGCCAACACCTCATTTGGCCGCCTTTCGTTCCAGTTCTCTGCTGCCTGTGACTGGAACGAATTGCAAAAATCGCTGAAGTTGGAGACTTTTGTCTCCCTCACCAACTTCAAACATCTGCTATCTGAGCAGCAAACCGATCGCTGCAGCTGTACATAGTCTATCGGTAAATAGCCCACCCAATTTTACCTACCTCATCCCCATACTGTTTATATTTATTTACTTTTCTGCTCTTTTGCACACCAATATCTCTACCTGTACATGACCATCTGATCATTTATCACTCCAGTGTTAATCTGCATTCGCCTACCTCCTCATGCCTTTTGCACACAATGTATATAGACTCTTTTTTTCTACTGTGTTATTGACTTGTTAATTGTTTACTCCATGTGTAACTCTGTGTTGTCTGTTCACACTGCTATGCTTTATCTTGGCCAGGTCGCAGTTGCAAATGAGAACTTGTTCTCAACTAGCCTACCTGGTTAAATAAAGGTGAAATAAAAAAAATACAAAATAAAAAAAGCAAGTTTTCTCTGTTGTGCTTCCATTCAGGGTGTGAAACACAACAACAGCCAAGATGTCAGAGTAAGTCTTGAAATTTGTCTAACATTCACTAAAAGTGTAATTCCAGACTTCCAGCCTGACACAAAACATGTCCAATCCACCCTTATGTTCTCTCAGCAATGCACATAACTGTTATATCCCTAACAACATGTCAAATCCATGTTTTTTTCACAGTAAAAAGATGACATCGAGCCGCAGGCATCATCTGAAGGTGAACCAAGACAATGAATTATGGTCCATTGGATGAAACAAGTATTTCACACCAATGTCCAGTACTTGACTGAATTAGTTTGGGCATAAATTAGACTGGTTTTATAAATTTCAACCTCTTTAATCCTTTAGGTAATCTTTTGTGCCCCAATACTACATAGTAGACTGGGTTTGTCTTTACTATGTTTCTTTGTCCTACAGAGCTTAGTGCTCCAGATTGCGTTTGAGCTTATTGAAGTGGAGAAAAAGGAGGCTGTGCAGGAGAAAGCCAATTTCATGGCTGAGCTCCCCGCCCTGGATTTGTCTGGAGATCAAACGGCGCTGGTGGTACGATACAACGCTAATAATTAATTCATTTACACAAACTTCACGCATCTGGAGACCTACATTTCCCTCACTAACTTTAAACATCAGCTATCTGAGCAGCTAACCGATCGCTGCAGGATCGCTGCAGCTGTACATAGTCCATCTGTAAATAGCCCACCCAATCTACCTACCTCATATTGTTTTTCTTCACTTTGCTGCTCTTTTGCACACCAGTATCACTACTTACACACCGTCATCTGATCATCATCATCTGCTCATCTATCACTCCAGTGTTAATCTGCTAAATTGTAATTACTTTGCTTCTATGGCCTATTTATTGCCTTACCTCCTCACGCCATTTGCACACACTGTATATAGACTTTCTTTTTTTCTATTGTGTTATTGACTGTACACTTGTTTACTCCATGTGTAACTCTGGGTTGTTGTTCGTGTCGCACTGCTTTGCTTTATCTTGGCCAGGTCGCAGTTGTAAATGAGAACTTGTTCTCAACTAGCCTACCTAGTTAAATAAAGGTTCAATAAAATAATAAAAAAACATCTACTCCAATGTATTTAGGCCTCACATTGGTGGTTCTTGTAATAAGCCGTGTGGATTTGCCTACAAAGTACACAGACTCTAAATAACTGTTGCCTAAAGAGACTGATTCCTTCAGGAGAGAAGAGTTTCTCATAGGGGTGGCAGGGTAGCCTAGTGGTTAGAGCGTTGGACTAGTTACCTGAAGGTTGCAAGTTCAAACCCCCGATCTGTCATTCTGCCCCTGAACAGGCAATTAACCCACTGTTCCTAGACCGTCATTGTAAATAAGAATTTGTTCTTAACTGACTTGCCTAGTTAAATAAATAAAAGAGAGTTACCCTGATGAAGACAGCTTGGCTGTCAAAACAGTGGTAATTGCATCTGAGCTCCTAGAGTGTGCGACTCTCTTTTATCTTTAAGTTTTCCACTCCGCTAGCCAGCACCTCGTCTTAATAGGTGTGCGTTTCTTTTTCTTCTAAATAAATACAAATTACCTGACTGATTTCATGTGTTTGTGTACCAACAGGAAATGCTCAAAAAGTTAGCCCAATCCATCGACAAGGTTGATGAGGAAAGATATGACGCAGAGTCCAAGGTGACGAAGGCAGACAAGGAGGTATTTTCTATTCCATCTTGTCCTCATCATGAAACAAACACATACCCATAGAATTTAAAATTGAAACACAACAAACACACAACCCTGGATTGAACAACCAATTATTATTTGCTATGTAACCAACCTCCTATTTAATCCAGATTAACAAATTGTTATCAGATGTATACCGTAGTTTGTAAAAAAAAAAACGTCTTACCCAAATTTCCTTGACTAACCGGTGCCCCCACACACTGACTCTGTGCCGGTACTCCCTGTATATAGCCTCGCTACTGTTATTTTATTGTTACTCTTTAATTATTATTATTATTATTATTATTAAAAAAAACTACAGTTTATTTGAGTAAATACTTTCTTAACACTTTTATTCTTAAAACTGCATTGTTGGTTAAGGGCTTGTAAGTAAGCATTTCACTTTAAGGTCTACACCTGTTGTATTTGGTGCATGTGACAAATCAAATTCGATTTTTGACACGGCAAATTTTATCTTCCTCCTGACTTGCTCACTTCACAGATTGAGGACTTGAGAATGAAAGTGGTTGAGATCCAGGGCATGAAGAAGCCAGCTCTGAAGAAAGTGCGTATGTCTGCTGATGCTATGCTTCAGGCTCTGCTGGGCACCAAGCACAAGGCTTCCATGGATTTCAGAGCCAACTTGAAAGAAGTGAAGAAGGAAGTCAAAGAGGAGGTGGGTATTTGTGTGGAAACCTACAAAGCAGAGAATCACAGTACCCGAGTATTGTGTCCCAAATGTGTTCTGAGCTTTGTGGAAAAAGGATCAGTTATTTCATATTTTATCCTCTATTTGTGACATCATAAACTTTCTGTCATGCAGGCAGCGGATGCAGTTGGTGACTGGCGCAAGAACGTTGATGAACAGGCTGGCATGGATGGCAGGAAGAAGAAGTTTCAGGGTTAAACACATTCAGTTTTCAGTCAGAGCCGACTTTTGTGTTTTGTCGTATTGTGGTACAGAGACGGATTTATATGACCTTGTTGTTAGGTATCCCTGCAGGAAGAGGATCTTTGATTTTAAAATGCTATTATTTTTTGATACTGTAGGTTCAAATATGTATTTGACACTATGGTTTTGGATATCTCTCTCTCCCCTCTCCCCCACTCTCTCTCTCTTTTTCTCTCGCTGTCTCTCTTTCTTTCTATTTACCTTTTCAGTGTAATTTGCAAATGTTTTTGGCTATTGTATAGTGAGATGGAAAGGGTAAATATTTGTAGCTTCACCCACTCTTAACATCACACAGCTTCCCATCTGCATCTGTAACATTCACTAAAAGGAGTATATTCACTAACAGAAAAATAAAAATAAAAACAATTGTAAAAAGCGTGTGATTGTTTTTGTAGTGTTTTCCTACAAGATCATTGCCAGTTAGGCCCAAATTGTCACTGGGCGTGCTTCTGCCAGCAAAAACATTACACTCAAAGAATGCGTGCATATTTGCCCAGATGAGCCCTTAGATCACAATATCTTTGAGTCTGTAAGGTTCTGTAATTGATCCAGCAGCCTTGCTGTAGGATGTTGTTTGTGTTATGCCAAGCTTGCATTTAGATCTGGAAATTGGACCTGTGCAATGAATAGATCCAACCCAATGCATATAACTAACATTTACAGGATTCCATGGATCTAGATCTATTTTTGTTATTTATATTTAGAATTTAAAATTGAAACACAACAAACACACAACCCTGGATTGAACAACCAATTATGATTTGCTAAGTAACCAACCTCCTATTTAATCCAGATTAACAAATTGTTATCAGATGTATACCGTTTGTAAAAAAACATCTTCTTAACATCTGTTTTAGCTAATGGAAAGGCATTGGGAAATGGTCATGTGATATTAGTGTACCATATTTGTTAACACATGAATGCCCTTCAAAAAATAATAATAATAATAATAATATTAATAATGATGATGATAATAACGGATTTCATATATATAGTAATTTTCCAGATGCTCCACCAGAGGCCTCCACATGTTGAAATATTAGGAAGTTTGGGCTGCCATTGTCTTTTTACCTTTATTTTAGCAGGGAGTCTTATTGAGACCGAGTGTCACGCCCTGACCTTAGAGCGTTTTATGTCTCTATTTTGGTTCGGTCAGGATGTGATTTGGGGTGGGCATTCTATGATCCTTTTTCTATGTTTTTGTATTTCTTTGTTTTGGCCGGGTATGGTTCTCGATCAGGGACAGCTGTCTATTGTTGTCTCTGATTGGGAACCATACTTAGGTAGCTTTTTTCCACAGGGTTTTTGCGGGTAGTTAATTTCTGTTTAGTGTTTTGCACCTTTCTGGACTGTTTTGGTTATTGCCTTTGTTATTTTGTTATAGTGTTCTGTTTTAATAAAGAAAGCATGAACACTTACAACGCTGCACTTTGGCCCGATGAGTCCTCTTCTTCAGAAGACGAATACCGTTACAGAACTACCCACCACAAATGGACCAAGCAGCGTGGTAAAGTGGAGCAGAGGGTTCAGGACTCCTGGACTTGGGAGGAGATATTGGACGGACAGGGGCCCTTCAGTCCGGAGATTCCAGAGGCGCCCTTCAGTCCGGAGCTTCCAGAGGCGCCCTTCAGTCCGGAGCTTCCAGAGGCGCCCTTCAGTCCGGAGCTTCCAGAGGCGCCCTTCAGTCCGGAGCTCTCTACGAGGGTGCCCAACCCGGGCCCGCAACGAGGGTCCCCAGTCCGGGGCCCGCTACGAGGGTCCCCAGTCCGGGGCCCGCTACGAGGGTCCCCAGTCCGGGGCCCGCTACGAGGGTCCCCAGTCCGGGGCCAGCTACGAGGGTCCCCAGTCCGGGGCCCGCTACGAGGGTCCCCAGTCCGGGGCCCGCTACGAGGGTCCCCAGTCCGGGGCCAGCTACGAGGGTCCCCAGTCCGGGGTCGGTGGTGAGGGTCCCCGCTCTAGAGGCGCCACCTAAGTGGGCCAAGCCAGAGGTGGAGCGGGGTCTACGTCCCTCACCAGAGCCGCCACCGCGGAGAAATGCCCACCCAGACCCTCCCCTATAGGTTCAGGTTTTGCGGCCGGAGTCCGCACCTTTAGGGGGGGGGGGGGGGGGGGGGGTACTGTCACGCCCTGACCTTAGAGCTTTTTATGTCTCTATTTTGGTTTGGTCAGGGTGTGATTTGGGTGGGCATTCTATGTTCCTTTTTCTATGTTTTTGTATTTCTTTGTTTTGGCCGGGTATGGTTCTCAATCAGGGACAGCTGTCTATCGTTGTCTCTGATTGGGAACCAGACTTGGGTAGATTTTTCCCACAGGGTTTTTGTGGGGAGTTAATTTCTGTTTAGTGTTTTGCACCTTTCAGGACTGTTTTGGTTATTCCATTTGTTATTTTGTTATAGTGTTCTGTTTTAATAAAGAAAGCATGAACACTTACAACGCTGCGCTTTGGTCCGATGATTCCTCTTCTTCAGACGACGAATACCGTTACACCAAGGTTTGTTTTGACAAGACCAGCAGCAATTCCACATTGAAAGTTATACAAAAATAAAATTATAGAAAAACAATCCTCTGTGAAGAGGTCCTATTCCAACAATGTGAACTGCCGAAAGGCATCAATGCATCCAACTGAAGGGTATTCTGAAGATTGTTCCATAAGTGAGGTACGATTAAAACTAAAAGATGCTTCAACTACATCTGTATTGACGGAAGGATTTCAAGAGTTAGCTATCCAAGTATGGTTTCCCGTAAATATAACCAGAGTATGTCAAAATAGATACATGTATTAAGACATTAGTGGATAAACATATGCAGTAAGCTATTTACCCATGAACATTATCAGTTAAACACGGATTTACTCAGATGTGCCCATCCTAGAACCAAACCAACCATTCATGCTCAATATCTGAACTGTGAAGGTATGTTAAATGCTTAGCCTTAGACTGTTCAGAGTATCGATATCAAACCTCCACGCAGCCAGCTCCTCCCACTGGCATAGTGATACCAAAGCATTCCGTCTATGGTCATGAAGGCCTGCCTGTATTTAACGGCTCTCCAGCAGTAAGACCTGGGCTGGGCATCTTAGGTTACCTCCAAGGAGCTCAAATGCAGGGCTGAGACTGGAGGACTGGCTTAGTATATCCCTGACCCTGCTTCCGAATGCAAGGAGATGCCACAGTGCTATATTTGGATCATCTGACTTTACCAACTTTAATATTATTACACTTATCAAGATAACACCCCTGGTCATCCCTACTGCTTCTGATCTAACTGACTCACTGAACACATGCTTTGTTTGTAAATGGCAGTGTTGGAACGTGCCCCTGGCTATGTGTAAATTTAAAAAACAAGAAAATGGTGCTGTCTGGTTTACTTAATATAAGGAATTAGAAATTATTTATACTTCTATTTGTGATACTTAAATATATTTTAGCAGTTATGTTTACTTTTGATGATTAAGTATGCTTAAAACCAAATACTTTTCGACACTTACTCAATTATGATAGGTCGGGTTCTTTTTCCACCACTGTTCAGGAGACTCCTTGGAGGAGATTTACTGTCAGTGATTTCCTGGGGAAGAGATGCAGTCTGCTGGACCTGGTTTAATGTGGCCTTGGTTCAACTCTAGTGGGGATGCGTTGATCATCATTTGGCTGCTGATCCTCTGTCTCCACTTCCAAATGGAGGATGTTTTTCTTATTACTTGAGAGGGGCAAAATGAGAAATTTAGTGAAGAACTGTTTTTTTAAAACTTGTATTTAATCAGGCGAGTCAGTTAAAAACAAATTCTTATTTACAATGACGGCCTGGTTGTTATTGAGACAGTTAGGACCTTTTTAATGTTACAATTTTGTTGTTGTTCAGACAATTAGGACCCTTTAATGTTACAACTTGGTTGTTGTTCAGACAGTTAGGACTCTGTCAATGTTACGACCTGGTTGTTATTCAGATAGTTAGGACTCTGTCAATGTTACGATCTGGTTGTTATTCAGATAATTAGGACTCTGTCAATGTTACGACCTGGTTGTTATTCAGATAGTTAGGACTCTGTCAATGTTACAACCTGGTTGTTATTCAGATAGTTAGGACCCTGTCAATGTTACGACCTGGTTGTTATTCAGATAGTTAGGACATTTTCAATGTTACGACCTGGTTGTTATTCAGATAGTTAGGACCCTGTCAATGTTACGACCTGGTTGTTATTCAGATAGTTAGGACTCTGTCAATGTTACGATCTGGTTGTTATTCAGATAATTAGGACTCTGTCAATGTTACGACCTGGTTGTTATTCAGATAGTTAGGACTCTGTCAATGTTACGACCTGGTTGTTATTCAGATAGTTAGGACCCTGTCAATGTTACGACCTGGTTGTTATTCAGATAGTTAGGACTCTGTCAATGTTACGACCTGGTTGTTATTCAGATAGTTAGGACTCTGTCAATGTTACAACCTGGTTGTTATTCAGATAGTTAGGACCCTGTCAATGTTACGACCTGGTTGTTATTCAGATAGTTAGGACCCTGTCAATGTTACAACCTGGTTGTTATTCAGATAGTTAGGACCTTTTCAATGTTACGACCTGGTTGTTATTCAGATAGTTAGGACATTTTCAATGTTACGACCTAGTTGTTATTCAGATAGTTAGGACCCTGTCAATGTTACGACCTGGTTGTTATTCAGATAGTTAGGACCTTTTCAATGTTACGACCTGGTTGTTATTCAGATAGTTAGGACTCTGTCAATGTTACGGCCTAGTTGTTATTCAGATAGTTAGGACTCTGTCAATGTTACGATCTGGTTGTTATTCAGATAATTAGGACTCTGTCAATGTTACGACCTGGTTGTTATTCAGATAGTTAGGACCTTTTCAATGTTACGACCTGGTTGTTATTCAGATAGTTAGGACATTTTCAATGTTACGACCTAGTTGTTATTCAGATAGTTAGGACCCTGTCAATGTTACGACCTGGTTGTTATTCAGATAGTTAGGACTCTGTCAATGTTACAACCTGGTTGTTATTCAGATAG